>NC_081234.1:1585908-1820908 GCF_902713425.1 Acipenser ruthenus | reverse complement strand
CTGCCTGCTGACCTCTCCAGCGGCCAGCTTACTTAATAAGATTATCATTTTCACGGATTGTGCAGCCAGCTTCATCAAGGGACGGTAACCGAGTCCATCCAGGTCTTGGAGATGGAGTGGTAAATGTACAACATATTATTAATTGAATAACTAAAGAAATAAATCAGAATGAAAACAGTTCTGGACGCTGCTGAGAGAGAAACGGCAAAACTGTTTCAATTCCTGAGTTCGGTTACCTATTATTAGGGACCTACCTAAATCGCGATTTCGCGGATTTCGCGGAAATCGTGAAATGGAGGGGTCACCGCGAAATTCACCTCTTAGGGGCCAAAGAATACAAACGAGTACGGAGAGAAAAAAAAATGGTTTAAATGAACTACTGCACACCGCAAGTGACGCAAACTACACATCTTCCTTCTGCAGATAGCTCTTTTTGATTCCTTCGCCGTCCCGTGTGCATTGCACTTAAGCAAAAAACAAACAAACAAAAAACATCCACAAGTAACATTTACAAAATAAATTCTACAAAGCAGTTAACGTTCTTGTTTACTATTCAAATGACAGTTTTAATCAGCCTATCAGTGCGTCTTTACTGCTTTTATGTGACCTGTACTGTGCAGGAGGGGGCGGGACAAAGGTGCTGCATTGTTTTGATTTAGGTTCTAAAATCTAATTTTCAGCATTGGAGGTAAAATAGTAGAAATGGACGACAAAGAAAGCAAAGTATATTTCGGCTGGTGATCGTTTCAAGATATTTCCCAGAGAAACTGTACATGCAGATGGAGGTAATTGTTTTGCACAACTTGTAATGTGTCTTTGGAGAAAATACAATCGACCGCTATTTAGGTTCAGAGTCACACATTAAACAAAAGGCTACTTCAGAGGCTGCTGAACAGAACGTAAAATAAACAGCTTTCAGAAACCAAACTGGAAAGTCAGCGCAGACAAAAAGTATTCCTGTCTGCAAGTTAAATCAGTACTAAAACGATCCAGCACAGCCACCTCGCTTCAACCTGCTGATTAGTTGTAATTTTAGACCCGAATAGCCACGTCTTCTTTGTTTTGACTCGGTACCAATAAAATCAATTATTGGATGGGACTAATAACATGACAACGAACGTGCTGCATACATTGACTTTATTAAAGGATGCCAGATGCCCTTGTGTAACCGAGTTTTTGGGCTGTTTCTAATCGATTTCCACATCTGTATAACTTGGCAAAGCTTTGCCTTAACTTCCAACCAATTCAGTGGATGCAGACGTGCAGTCTCAATGTAGGGCAAGTCACCAGTGCAGGGGGATGCTGCATGCTTGCCTTTAACAAATGACAGTACTGAAGCAAGTACCACTATTTTTAGGCTTTATAGTGCTCTGAAATACTGTCTACTTAGGTTTATTTAATGTTTAAACAGGTCCACGAAATGTCAGAGAAATCCTAATTTTATTCCGCAACATACCCGTGAAAAATACGTAAATTTACCGCGATTTAAGTAGAGCCCTACCTATTAGTTTTCATTCTGATTATTTGTTTAGGCTACAGCGTGTCCGTCAGCTCAACAAAGCCTGATAGGCTAGTGAATGTCAGTGCAGTGTTGATACCATAAAAAATGAGTGGTTGGGTTTGCTGTCAATTAACCCAAGTTTCTTTTTGGATCAGCTGTTCGTACATTTTTGTTTGTTTGTTTTTGTTTTAAAGGCACTGTAGTTATACAATGTAGTTAATGCAACTGTGTGCACAAGTCCCTCCTCCCCCGAACCCCCAGAAGATTAGGTACCATCGGCAGACCTGCGTCAGTCAGACGGTAATGAAATTAGTCAGGATTTGTGAAATTAAATAAAATGGTTTGCTTTGCTTTGAGCACCAAATGTTAGTTAACAAAAATGAACAACCATAAGTACGAATTAAATTATATACGTAAGTGCGCAGTTTATTTCAAACTTTCAAAACTTAATAACATAACCAAAGAGTGTCTAAGACCTTTCACCGTTATATTTGTCCTCGTGTGAGACTTTTTCAGTCAGCGAAAATATGTGCTAAAGACAGAGTGAATTTGAGCCTTGTTAAAATGGCAAAGACAGCTACGTTTGGAGTTTTTCTACAACAAAAATGCTAAACCACCAACGGCAGAGACATCAGCAGAAACCGAACGTGACTCTTCTGTAGTTCAGAATGTTATGAACAGCACAAGAGTGTGACGATCCTTCCATTTCAGGCGCTCAGGTTAGTGCAGGTGCAGCTGTCTGTCCATAAGAGACCCTTGCCTGTAAGTGTTGTTTGCAGCTCTCTTGATTGTGACAATCTGGCGTAGAACTGTTTGTGATGAAAGATCTGGTAATGTTAGAAAGCTAGCTTAATGTTTACATAAAAATGGTTAAAATCGGGCATCGGGTTTGAGCACAGTTTTTTTGGGGGAGCGGGGGGCGGGGCTGTGCCCCAGCAGTTTTTCAAGCCACGAGTCGCCAATGACTACAGTGGACCAGTTTACAAAGTACTGGCTGCTGCCAAATCAGCTGCCTACAACTACAGTACAATAAGAACCACGGGGCCAAGACAGAGTGTGATTGTGAAGCATGCCATGGTTGTTTTCTGTTTTCTGTTTTTGTCTTGCGTAGGTATTCACTTCAATTTAGACCACAAAGACTTCAGTTTACAAAAGCTCCCTTATTTTGAAAACTCAGTGTTGACAGGCATGCTGAAAGGGGATGTGGGGGGAGTGAGAGGAAACAGGGAGAGGGAGCGAGAGGAAACAGGGAGAGAGACAGAGAGGAGGCAGAGAGGAGACAGGGAGAGAGACAGAGAGGAGGCAGAGAGGAGACAGGGAGAGACAGAGAGGAGACAGGGGAGAGAGGAGACAGAGAGGAGGCAGAGGAGACAGGGAGAGAGACAGAGAGGAGGCAGAGAGGAGACAGGGAGAGACAGAGAGGAGACGGGAGAGAGGAGACAGAGAGGAGGCAGAGGAGACAGGGAGAGAGACAGAGAGGAGACAGGGAGAGAGAGGAGACAGGGAGAGAGACACAGGAGAGAGGAGACAGGGAGAGAGACAGAGAGGAGACAGGGGAGAGACAGAGAGGAGACAGGGGAGAGAGGAGACAGGGAGACACAGAGGAGACAGAGAGAGACAGAGAGGAGACAGGGAGAGAGAGGAGACAGGGAGAGAGACAGAGAGGAGACAAGGAGAGAGACAGAGAGGAGACAGGGGGGAGAGGAGACAGGGAGAGAGACACAGAGGAGACAAGGAGAGAGAGAGGAGACAGGGGAGAGAGGACACAGGGAGAGAGACACAGAGGAGACAAGGAGAGAGACAGAGAGGAGACAGGGGGAGAGACAGAGAGGAGACACGGGGAGAGAGGAGACAGGGAGAGAGAAAGAGAGGAGACAGGGGAGAGAGGAGACAGGGAGAGAGACAGAGAGGAGACAAGGAGAGAGACAGAGAGGAGACACAGGGAGAGAGAAAGAGAGGAGACAAGGAGAGAGACAGAGGAGACAGGGGAGAGAGGAGACAGGGAGAGAGACAGAGAGGAGACAAGGAGAGAGACAGAGGAGACGGGGAGAGAGGAGACAGAGAGAGACAGAGAGGAGACAAGGAGAGAGACAGAGAGGAGACACGGGGAGAGAGGAGACAGGGAGAGAGACAGAGAGGAGACAAGGAGAGAGACAGAGAGGAGACACAGGGAGAGAGAAAGAGAGGAGACGAGGAGAGAGACAGAGGAGACAGGGGAGAGAGGAGACAGGGAGAGAGAGACAGAGAGGAGACAAGGAGAGAGACAGAGGAGACACAGGGAGAGAGGAGACAGGGAGAGAGACAGAGAGGAGACAGGGGGAGGGAGCAAGAAGAGACAGGGAGAGGGGGAGATGGAGAAAAAAGGAGAGGAGAGAGAAGTAGGGGAAAACTGTGAGAGAGAGAGGGAGAAAACAGAGGGGAGGGAGTGATAGAGCGAACGACAGGATAAGTGGGATGGGGTGAGGAAAGGAGAGACAAAGAGAGAAGAGGAAGGGGAAGGGGAGGGGAAACAGTTTGTACTGTTTGTTTTTTCTTTTTCTTACAGTGAAATCTGAGAACACTTTTGATAAACAATTTAGCTGCCAGACTACAGCGAACAAAGTTATCACTCATGGCAATACTGCCCTACAATTACATGATACTGTGATCACTCCGCTGTGTTACGCTGTGAACCATACCAAAGTTTCAAAACTGCAACACAACAAATGCTTATCGTAAAAGTTTACCGGTACCTTAAAATGAAGGGCTATATAAGAACGATAAATACTGTAACCGATTAGAAAGCCTCTGTGTTGTTCTCCAAGTTGCTGCAGTTACACTGTAGATGCTATGATGAGTTACTATTAATGAGATACTGTTTTAGCAGACATATTTAATTACATAAACATTCATTTGAATGTTTTTGGAAGTAAAAATATAAATGCAAAGCTGCGTTGCATTTTTCTTTGTGAATGTGCTAAGTTAAAAAATAGCAATTCAAAAACTGTCAAAATCCCCCAAGGTGGCAAATCCGCTGAATTTAATACCAGCCACAATGTCCTGTTAGAAGTATGCTCCCGCCCCCTACAACATTTTGATTGACATTTAGTGATGTCATTTCCTCTCAGCCGAATTCAGAGTTTAGAATTCAGGCCAGCCCGAGGAGTGAAATCGGACGAGATAATCGGACCAGTTTTTTGGAGCCCGAAATGGAAACATAGGTGGGGTGGGGAAACTGGAGCACCTACCCGGGTTATGAGGTTCATAGAAACGAGTTAACTGAAAGCATGGCCTGCAAACTGATTTCTTCACCTGGTGTAGTACCAGATATCCGATCTAAAAATGTTTACACATTTGAGACCTACATAGTGAACGGATGTGTAATTGAGATTTATAAAATTATTTTATCAGCTACAATCACTTTAATATGAGACCACAATGGTGATTTCCTTATGCTAGGAGCATATTATTAGCTATCAAGTAAACCCACTCTCACATCAAACCACTAAACCTCTACAGGGGCAGGTGAAGAACTGGGGGGTAATCACAGCCAAGCCGACCATTATACCAGAAAAAATGTGTTTAATTTCTATCAGTGCAGCCAATCCAGGAAGACTGGGGCTGCAGTCAGGGCTGTGATTGTTCAACTGCTTTCATTTGAAGCCAACTTAATTAAGTGACAGTAACTTCAATGTAATTAATGTGTTGCCACAGCAAGAAGCTCATTTTAACAGAACACTGCTAATTGTAATTTTGATCAATGATGTGTTGGAATTGATGAAATTGGGAAATTGATTGGTATTGGACATTGTATTGGAAATGGTATTGGTATTGGAAATGGTATTGCAAATGGTATTGAATTTGGTATTAAATTGGTATTGGAAATGGTGTTGAATTGGTATTGGTATTTGTATTGGGAATGGTATTGGTATTGATATTGGAAATGGTATTGAATTGGTTTTGGAATTGGTATTGGAATTGGTATTGGAATTGGTATTGGAATTGGTATTAAATTGGTATTGGAAATGGTGTTGAATTGGTATTGGTATTTGTATTGGGAATGGTATTGGTATTGATATTGGAAATGGTATTGGAAATGGTATTGGTATTGGAATTGGTATTGGTATTGGAAATGGTGTTGAATTGGTATTGGTATTAGTATTGGTATTGGAAATGGTATTGGTATTGGAAATGGTATTGGAAATGGTATTGGGAATGGTATTGGAAATGGTATTGGAATGGTATTGGTATTGGAATTGGTATTGGTATTGGAAATGGTATTGGAATTGGTATTGGTATTGGTATTGGAAATGGTATTGGAATGGTATTGGGAATGGTATTGGAAATGGTATTGGAATGGTAATGGAATTGCCCCTGCCCGCTGTAGAAGGAAGGCTGTGTATCTAGAGCAGCTGCAAATATCTTCCTCTGACTCTTACCTCAATGACTTTGCTTCTTATCTGAGGATATATGGAAGTATCCATCTGTGTGTCGCACTTCACATTTATCTGGAAAACTGCTTATTACATTCTGATGAAAATTGGTATTAACAACACTCCATTCTCAGCTCTCCAGCATGTTAATTACCTGCACCTTAATAATAATAATGAGAGCTAGTCTAACACACTCCACTCTCAGCTCTCCAGCACTATCATTACCAAAAACATTGCATCCCTCCTAACAGATCCAACAACATTCCTGCAGCAATTATTCAAAACAATAAATTGCTGGCACAATATTGTCATGAGTGATGAATGTGGCAAATAGCTGTATTATTCAGTCGCTTCTGAGTCATGGAATTATAAAGCCTTCGAAGATCACTGACACTCTGCTCAGATTGGAGCCTGGATCCCAGATCAGATCCCTTTAATACAGCCGGCCCCTGAGGCAGCGTTGAGCGCTACAGCGAGTGTGGCATCATGCAGATTTAATGAGAGGGATGAGAATTGCCCTTGAAATATATTTCTAGAAACGTTGAGGTTTCCCCAGAGTTGAAATACTCAAGATAAATACAGCTTTGCTATTAAAATTATACTATAACTGTATTGGTATAAGAAAATGGTGTTTTTAAAAAGTATTTTCAGCTTTCATCCACTTACAATGTGCAGATGTAGCTTGAACCTCAAACCGCAGTGTATCGATGATAATGTAAATAACACCAAACTCCAGACAATGAGTCTCAAACTTGAAACGTGTTCCTGTTTACACAGGTAAGAACTCAACATTACTACGATGAACACCATAATGTTCGTTATGGTAATTGTTTATTTATTAGTTTAAAAATGTTTCGCAAGAGTGAGTTTTTGGAACATTGATAAATAGAGATGCAAGAGTCTGTGCAGTATATTTAAATGAGCGCAAGTCTAATCACTCCACTCTCAGCTCTCCAGCGCTGTCATTACCAGCACCTTAATAATAATGAGCACTAGTCTACAAACTCCACTCTCAGCTCTGCAGCGTTGACATTACCAGCACCTTAATAATAATGAGCACTAGTCTACACACTCCACTCTCAGCTCTCCAGCGCTGTCATTACCAGCACCTTAATAATAATGAGCGCTTGTCTAAACACTCCACTCTCAGCTCTCCAGCGCTGTCATTACCGTGTACCTCACATAAGTAGCTTGATAACTATAGCAGCAAGTCAAAGCTCAAGCAACATTTACCAATCTCATACCCCCCAAATCAACAGCACAAAAAACTATATTTTGTTATTTATCCTCAGAAAAGCACATGTGATAAACGTTTATTTATTTATGCATCATTTCTATATTTTTTAAAAAAGGTGTTAAGATCAAATAAAAACGAGATGCTTGCATATAGTATTCATACAATGAAGTCTGAAAGCTATCTGCAAATCACAACATTGCTTAAAATACAAGAACAAACGCAAATAAGTTGCTGTTGAAATTGCGAGCACTACCTTAACATAAATAAATAAAAATGAATACTAAAATAAATAAATACATAAATCAGTTCAGTTCAAGCAGGCATGACCTAGTTGGAGCATGCGCACAGTGTTTAGGTTCTACACAATAACCTAGCAACAGATGGTCCGAACATTAATAAAATTAAATGGACCGCGGGACTAAGTCAATTATCCAGCAGGTAGCGTGACAGCTGAGTGGGTCATTGTGTTTAATTAGAATCTAAACAGAACCACAATTAGCGGTCTCAAATTACAAGCTACATTTCTGAAACGTGTCTTTGACGTTTACGCGCTGTGGTGACATATTTAGGCTATGCCAGGTATGACAGGACGGCACTTTGAACGTTCACTGAATCATGTCACTGGAGGGGGCACGCTGTTACAACGAGGACTTCCGTTCCAAATGAGTGATTAATGCTAACGCTCCACGCGTGACATTTGAAATGTTTCCAAGTGCAGTCTTGTGTCCAGAACGGTACCATGCATACATGTATGGGGCTTGTCATCTGGTTAGAAGACTCCGTATTAAACACCAATTTTGCAAAGCTTGTGGTTTATTTTGTTTGCTTACTATTACGAAAAAGTGTGTGAGAGAGAGAGAATGAGAGAGAGAGAGAGGGAGAGAGAGAGAGAGAGAGGGAGAGAGAGAGAGATGTGTATTTATCTAGCCATGTGGAAAGGTGTGTCCCAAGTTCAAAGATAAAAACACCTCGCTTGTTTTGTGTACTTACAGAGTGACAGTCCGGTTTGGAAGCAGACTCGCCAGCGGTGGTTCTGTCAGGTCTTCCCCGCTGCAGATCACTTTTTTCCGGACAGCTGCAACGACGTGTCCCTGCTTGGAGCTCTCGTCCACGCAGATGCAGCGGCTTGTGGAGAGGTCCGGGCAGCTGCTGGCTCCCAGGGACCCCCACAAGAGCGCCCCGACCAAGAGGAAAAAGCGCCCCCAGAACGGCGACGGTAACGATGCCCCGCCGGTCACCCCCCGCATTATCCCGGTCGATCCCACCACAGCTGGCCCGAAATCAGCCCATACTCTCCCGGGTGCACTCCCGAGGCAGAGCCGCCGCTCGATAGTAGGAAACAGGAAGGGGTCTAATATGGAAATGAAATGGTTGATTTAACTTCTTCAGTCGTACAGTCTGGTCCCCTTCCCTCTCCAATATATATATATATATATATATATATATATATATATATATAGCCTAAATAAAATTGGGAAAGAATTACCCTAAATAATAATAATAATAATAATAATAATAATAATAATAATAATTTAATAAAATAGTATTGTTATAAAGTATTCAAATTCTTCAGATTTAATATACAGCGGGTATATGTGTTTTAGGTCAATTATTGCGCTTTGCACAGTATCAAACTAATAATAATATATCCAGTGCACAACTTTATCTTGATCTCAAAAATAGTTGTTTTTTGTTTTGTTTTTGTTGAATTCCTCTTCAGATTGTGCAGCTGCGACGCACTGACTCGCTTGCGTGTAATAATCAGAAGCACGGAACGCTTTCCCGGTCCGCTTTGCACAGTGAAGTCGCCTCCCCGGTTCAGTGTTGTTCCGCATGTATTTAGTTGTATGCAGTCCAGTGCCGCACTGTACACTGTTCAATTTCATATACAAAATCGCAATTGCATCTTAAGTCGCCTTTCCCCTCAATTATCTGCGCCCGCAGTCATGCACACGTTTTCTTTTTTCTTTTAACTCATGTAGTCGGAATAATAACAATAATAATTCCTTCAATTTCCAGAAATGACAGCACGTCGAAAAAGAAGTGGGACGTTCCTTTTTTCCCCCGACTTGCAGTAGCTCTTAGAGGTCCCGGGTTTGGAAGTTCGGGAGTTTTTCTCCGCCTCGGCCGCTAGTCGCTCCAGTCCCGTTTGTTTTCTGCTCTCTTTCTCGCTCTACGGTTGTGAGGAGAGGCTGCAGTCTGTGTAACGGTCCCCGCTCGTCCCGGGTCGGCTCACCAGTTGCAGTTTATTCCTGGGATGTAGCGGTCCTGGCTGGCCGGTCTCCTGCCTCTGCCACTCTGTCACTCCGGGGTCGGGTTTCTGACTCCGGAGCCTCCCCTCTCCAGCGGTGGGAGACGCGGCTCCGCTGGGTCCTAGCGCCGGAATAGTCCAAATACTGGGCGCTATGCTTGAACTGTCTGTGCCAAAATAACTTAATAAGGGACGTTTAATGTTTAAGGAAACATTTTCCGACTGGTCTGAGCAGCCCTAAAGGCAGAGCCTAGCGTTCACCATAGGAACTGCAAATTGTCATTGTAAACACGGATTTGTGCGCTGTTCTTGTAGCATGTATGGGTAATGCTGTCGCTGTTGCTGGCATTGTCGCTAGTATTGCTGTAAAATGAGGAGCATCGAGTTCAGCCTTTGCATCAGGAGCCCGCAGCACTGCACTGAGAACAACAACGAAATGTCAGACGACATTTGCGAACTAATAGGCCACGCAGACAACCTGCCTGACGAGGACATCATGCAACGGTCCAGATTAGATCGGGCAGCGATATTCAATTTGTGCGAGGTACTAAAGTGTGACTCGGAAAGCCTGACAGACGGAAGCCACGCATTACCTGTGCATATGAAAATATGAATGGCATTGAGATTTTATGCAACAGGCTCTTTTCAGAGAGCCGAAGGAGACAGATTTGGCGTCACGCAGCCAGCCATGTCGCGTGTCCTGCATTAGGTAACAGATGCGTTAGTTTGTAAGGCAGGCAATTAAATGCATTTTCCCATTGACCAGCAACCGCAGCGTCAAAAAAAGATGCGTTTTATAACATAGCTGGATTTCCATCAGTGTTGGAGGCAATTGATTGCAAAGCTTCTGATGGGGCTCCAGTGTACATGAATCAGGGTGACCAGATTTTCTAAGCTCAAACCGGGACATATTGTTAAATAATTGATAAGACTAATTAAACCATTTAAATGTAGGCTATTTTAATGGTTATTTTAAATAGACGTCCTCTCACTCTTAGTATTATCTTTTTGTTTCTTTTTTTCTTCACACATTTTTATCCTTTTTTTTTCGTTGCTTTTGGTCCCTTTTGTATATACGGCTATAATTACTTTATTTATTATCCAATTTGTTCAATTTTTTCCCATGTTCCCTACATGTTGACGTTTCATTGCACACTGTCAGATTTGAGCTGACCATGCTAAAATAAATTGTATAAACAAAATAATGTTTTTTTTTTTTTATAAAAAGCGTCTTGTTTTCTGTGTTTTTTGTTCTCTGTACTAAACAGGATGAGTTTCAGACTATTTCACTCTTTTTTTATGAAAGCCTAGTGTGTGCGTATTCATCTCATGTATGGCATTGCGGACAGCTTCTGATGGGGCTGCAGTGTACATGGATTAGGGTGACCAGATTTTCAAAGCTTAAAACCGGGACACATTGTTAATTGATATGACTAATTAAACCATTTAAATATAGGCTATTATAATGGTTATTTTAAATAGCCATCCTCTCACTCTTAGTATTATCTTTAACGTAGGTGTTATATTTGATACAGACCTCTCTTTTGAAGCACATATTAAAAATGTTACAAAAATGACCTTTTTTCATTTAAGAAATATTGCAAGACTGAGAGGCATTCTCTCCAGGCAGGATGCAGAGAGATTAATGCATGCTTTTATATCTTCTAGGATTGATTATTGCAATGGTCTTTTCATTGGGACTAGCCACAACATTATTTCTCGCCTCCAACTTGTACAAAATGCTGCTGCTAGAATTTTAACTCGGGTCAAGAGGCGAGAGCATATCATCCCCGTGCTGGCATCCTCACATTGGCTCCCTGTTAGTTTTAGAATAGATGTTAAGGTGTTGCTGTTAAGTTATAAAGCTTTAAATGGTCTTGCTCCTCCATATCTTAACGACCTTTTGGAACCCTATGTCTCTAATTGCCCGCTCCGATCACTGGATGCTGGCTTACTGTCTGCACCTATTATTCAGAAAAAAACCCTCAGGTGGTAGATCTTTTAGTTATATGGCACCTAAATTATGGAACAACTTTTGGTTGTCTGTATGGCTCTTTAATTAAAAATGCTCTGCATGTTTACCTCCAAACTGGTGTCTCCTGATTAGGGCGCTTGAACCCAATGGCACGCAGTCCCCCTGCCTTACCTTTCCGGGGATAAGTGCGTGCGAGTCCGCTATATCAGCAGGGGCGACGCACGGCGCTGCTCTCAGTCCAGACCGCACTGGCACGGCCAGCCGGCCCGGCTGAGAGAGAGCAAGACCCCGCTGGCACACCAATGATAGATCGGACACCAAGGTCAGCCACAACTCAGAAGAAACACACCCAGCATGTTAGCAGCCTGGTCTCAAACCTCACAACACCAACGAAGCAGCCGAAACATTGGACTCCGATAAGTGTATGTTGGAAATGTAAGTATTGCATCAACAACGAGTCTGTCTACACCAATGACACAGCCACTTAGAGACTATCAAGAGTATTGACAAGCAGACACGGGATAAGTAGCTATATTCATCATTTTAGCTGTTCTGTTTATTTATATTTTAAAGCACATACTGTATATATAAAGTTTAAGTCTGTGTGTGCCTACATATATATATATATATATATATATATATATATATATATATATATATATATATATATATATATATATATATATATATACATAGATGTGCTCAAATTTGTTGGTACCCCTCCACAAAAAACAAATTTTCTCTGAAATAACTTGAAACTGACAAAAGTAATTGGCATCCACCATTGTTTATTCCATATTTAATAGAAATCAGACTTTGCTTTTGATTTTTTATTCAACATAATATTGTAAATAAGAAAACAAATGAAAATGGCATGGACAAAAATGATGGGACCGCTAACCTAATATTTTGTTGCACAACCTTTAGAGGCAATCACTGCAATCAAACGTTTTCTGTAGCTCTCAATGAGACTTCTGCACCTGTTAACAGGTAGTTTGGCCCACTCTTCCTGAGCAAACTGCTCCAGCTGTCTCAGGTTTGATGGGTGCCTTCTCCAGACTGCAAGTTTCAGCTCTTTCCATAGATGTTCGATAGGATTCAGATCAGGACTCATAGAAGGCCACTTCAGAATAGTCCAATGTTTTATTCTTATCCATTCTTGGGTGCTTTTAGCTGTGTGTTTTGGGTCATTATCCTGTTGGAGGACCCATGACCTGCGACTGAGACAGAGCTTTCTGACACTGGGCAGTACGTTTCGCTCCAGAATGCCTTGATAGTCTTGAGATTTCATTGTGCCCTGCACAGATTCAAGGCACCCTGTGCCAGGCGCAGCAAAGCAGCCCCAAAACATAACCGAGCCTCCTCCATGTTTCACTGTAGGTATGGTGTTCTTTTCTTTGAAAGATTCATTTTTTCGTCTGTGAACATAGAGCTGTTGTGACTTGCCAAAAAGCTCCAGTTTTGACTCATCTGTCCAAAGGACATTCTCCCAGAAGGATTGTGGCTTGTCAATATGCATTTTAGCAAATTCCAGTCTGGCTTTTTTATGTTTTTCTTTCAAAAGTGGAGTCCTCCTGGGTCTTCTTCCATGGAGCCCACTTTCGCTCAAAAAGCGACGGATGGTGCAATCAGAAACTTACGTACCTTCACCTTGGAGTTCAGCTTGTATCTCTTTGGCAGTTATCCTTGGTTCTTTTTCTACCATTCGCACTATCCTTCTGTTCAATCTGGGGTCGATTTTCCTCTTGCGGCTGCACCCAGGGAGGTTGGCTACAGTTCCATGGATCTTGGAGACGTGTGATACTAATTAAAGAAACTAATTAGTTTGAAATATCACTATAATCCAATTATTTATTATCTTTTCTAAGGGGTACCAACAAATGTGTCCAGGCCATTTTAGAATATCTTTGTAGAATAAGCAATAATTCATCTCTTTTCACAGCTTCTTTGCTTTATTCTATAACATACCAAAGGCATGCAAGTATACATGATAAAATAGCTTTTAATTTCATCACTTTTCAGGAGGAATGAAGCATTATTTCAATGAGCTGTAAGGGTACCAACAAATTTGAGCACGTCTGTATATATATATATACACTACCGGTCAAAAGTTTGAGAACACCCCCATTTTTCCAGTTTTTATTGAAATTTAAGCAGTTCAAGTCCAGTGAATAACCTGAAATGGTACAAAGGTAAGCGGTAAACTGCCAGAGGTTAAAAAAAAAGTTTAGGTTACCAAAAACTGAAAAATAATGTACATTTCAGAGTTATACAAAAAGGCCTTTTTCAGGGAACAAGTAATGGGTTAACAACTTACAGCTGTTCTGCAGCAATGGAAGTAAATTAAGCCTTGAAAGTTGATGCTAACAATTCCTACAGGTGTCCCAACTTTTGCTGATTACTTATAAACCCTCTGTCTGTATAAAAGCAGTGTTGGAACAGACTGTGTTACTACACCCTCTTAAGCATTATTTGGACAGTATTGTACTGCAGGAAGTAGTATATTGCTCTCATAATGGCGAGAAAAAGGCAATTAACAAAGGAAGACAGACAGACCATTATAACCCTTAAAAGTGTAGGTGTTTCCTTTAGAGAAATTGCAAAGAAAGCCAAGGTGTCAGTGAGTACAGTTTCCTACACCATCAAAAGGCACTTGGAAACTGGAGGAAACTCTGACAGGAAGAGGTCTGGCAGACCCAAAGCCACAACAGAATCAGAAGACAAGTTTCTGAGAGTCAACAGCTTGCGTGATAGGCGGCTCACAGGACAACAGCTTCAAGCACAGCTTAACACTGGTTGAAGTAAGCAAGTCTCAGTTTCAACTGTGAAGAGAAGACTTTGAGCTGCAGGTTTGACAGGTCGAGTGGCAGTAAGAAAGCCATTGCTAAGATGGCAAAATAAGAAAAAGAGGCTTGCCTGGGCCATGAAGCACCACCAGTGGACTACTGAAGACTGGAAGAAGGTCTTATGGACCGATGAATCAAAATTTGAAATCTTCGGTTCATCACGCAGGGTTTTTGTACACCGTCGAGTAGGCGAAAGGATGGTTCCTCGGTGTGTGACACCAACTGTCAAACATGGAGGAGGAAGCGTGATGGTCTGGGGCTCTTTTGCTGGATCCAGAGTCGGCGACTTGCACAGAGTGGCACCCTGAACCAAAACTGCTACCACAGCATTTTGCAGCACCATGCAATACCCTCTGGTATACGCCTAGTTGGTCAGGGGTTCATCCTACAGCAAGATAATGACCCGAAACATACCTCCAGGCTATGTCAGAACTACCTTAGAAGAAAAGAACAAGACGGTAGGCTTCAAATCATGGAATGGCCAGCACAGTCTCCAGACTTAAACCCCATCGAGCTGGTTTGGGATGAACTGGACAGAAGGGTGAAAGCAAAGCAACCTACAAGTGCAACACATTTGTGGGAACTTCTGCAACAGTGATGGGAACAACTTTCCGAACAATATTTGATTTCCATTGTCAAAAGAATGCCACGAGTGTGTTCGGCTGTTATATCTGCAAAAGGTGGCTACTTTGATGAGTCAAAAAATTTAGATTAAATTTTGTTAAACGAAACGATTCCATGATTTCTTTTTTATCTCCAATTGTTTATTTGTTCTATGCTTTAATTTCAGAGTACATTGAGACATTAAACTGCGTAAATTTCAATAAAAACTGGAAAAATGGAGGTGTTCTAAAACTTTTGACCGGTAGTGTGTATATACAGTGCCTTGCGAAAGTATTCGGCCCCCTTGAACTTTGCGACCTTTTGCCACATTTCAGGCTTCAAACATAAAGATATGAAACTGTAATTTTTTGTGAAGAATCAACAACAAGTGGGACACAATCATGAAGTGGAACGAAATTTATTGGATATTTCAAACTTTTTTAACAAATAAAAAACTGAAAAATTGGGCGTGCAAAATTATTCAGCCCCTTTACTTTCAGTGCAGCAAACTCTCTCCAGAAGTTCAGTGAGGATCTCTGAATGATCCAATGTTGACCTAAATGACTAATGATGATAAATAGAATCCACCTGTGTGTAATCAAGTCTCCGTATAAATGCACCTGCACTGTGATAGTCTCAGAGGTCCGTTTAAAGCGCAGAGAGCATCATGAAGAACAAGGAACACACCAGGCAGGTCCAAGATACTGTTGTGGAGAAGTTTAAAGCCGGATTTGGATACAAAAAGATTTCCCAAGCTTTAAACATCCCAAGGAGCACTGTGCAAGCGATAATATTGAAATGGAAGGAGTATCAGACCACTGCAAATCTACCAAGACCTGGCCGTCCCTCTAAACTTTCAGCTCATACAAGGAGAAGACTGATCAGAGATGCAGCCAAGAGGCCCATGATCACTCTGGATGAACTGCAGAGATCTACAGCTGAGGTGGGAGACTCTGTCCATAGGACAACAATCAGTCGTATACTGCACAAATCTGGCCTTTATGGAAGAGTGGCAAGAAGAAAGCCATTTCTTAAAGATATCCATAAAAAGTGTCGTTTACAGTTTGCCACAAGCCACCTGGGAGACACACCAAACATGTGGACGAAGGTGCTCTGGTCAGATGAAACCAAAATCGAACTTTTTGGCAACAATGCAAAACGTTATGTTTGGCGTAAAAGCAACACAGCTCATCACCCTGAACACACCATCCCCACTGTCAAACATGGTGGTGGCAGCATCATGGTTTGGGCCTGCTTTTCTTCAGCAGGGACAGGGAAGATGGTTAAAATTGATGGGAAGATGGATGGAGCCAAATACAGGACCATTCTGGAAGAAAACCTGATGGAGTCTGCAAAAGACCTGAGACTGGGACGGAGATTTGTCTTCCAACAAGACAATGATCCAAAACATAAAGCAAAATCTACAATGGAATGGTTCACAAATAAACATATCCAGGTGTTAGAATGGCCAAGTCAAAGTCCAGACCTGAATCCAATCGAGAATCTGTGGAAAGAACTGAAAACTGCTGTTCACAAATGCTCTCCATCCAACCTCACTGAGCTCGAGCTGTTTTGCAAGGAGGAATGGGCAAAAATTTCAGTGTCTCGATGTGCAAAACTGAAGAGACATACCCCAAGCGACTTACAGCTGTAATCGCAGCAAAAGGTGGCGCTACAAAGTATTAACTTAAGGGGGCTGAATAATTTTGCACGCCCAATTTTTCAGTTTTTTATTTGTTAAAAAAGTTTGAAATATCCAATAAATTTCGTTCCACTTCATGATTGTGTCCCACTTGTTGTTGATTCTTCACAAAAAATTACAGTTTCATATCTTTATGTTTGAAGCCTGAAATGTGGCAAAAGGTCGCAAAGTTCAAGGGGGCCGAATACTTTCGCAAGGCACTGTATATATGTGTGTGTGTGTGTGTGTGTGTGTGTGTGTTGGATAATCAATTTTATTTTGTTAATTATTGAAATATTTAGTCCATTAATTGCTTTTCTTCTTCATTAAGTATTTCTCGTGATTGATTAATTTCCTGTTGGATCCTGATTCTCCTCGTATAGAGAGCTGTTTGCTGTTTTTTAATTCTCTGTACTCTTTCATGTACTGTATAAACTGAGTCGGCTGTAGTCTTACTGCCAGGATTGGATCAAACTGCTAAGCAATGGGAGCCTTATCCCCTTCCCTGTCTATACAGGATGTCCTATAAGGTGCTGTACGATACAAGCTGAGGCCCAATCAACGAGAGGTCAGAGTGAGTCAAAATCCCCATGTTCTTCCAGCACCCTGTGCTATATATATAATATACAGTTAAATACAAGAAGCAGAGTAGCTATTTATTTTTAATGACATCATGTCCTTTGATACAAGTCACATGATACAAGCTATCTGATCCAAAGACATTTCCGATGGCTGCACCGCGTCAATGTCAGTTCAGCACAAAGTCTGTCTCTGCTTGAAGAGGTGCTGTATTCTCTCTCCCTCTCGAAATCTTTTGAAATTCTTAAATGTATTTATTTAGCCAGGATCGAACCCTTCAGATATACATCTCATTAACAAGGGGGTCCCGGCAAGAGAAGAGATTTCAAAGGAGATGCTTGATATAAAAAAACATGCTGGACCCTCTCCTCTCTCCCTCTCTTTCTCTTTCTCTCTCTCAAATTCAAATTCAGATTCAAACTGGCTTTATTAGCATGACAGGAGTGATCCAGTGTTGCCAAAGCATTTCAACACACATGTTACATAAAATACAATACAATGTTAATAACACACAATATCAACCCCCCCTTCCTTCTAAACAGAATGTGAACGATATACCCACCCCCCCCCGTCTCATTTAACAATGAACAGTGCAGTTGTATTGAATGTCTCCACACTGTCCCTCAGGTTGGGACAGGCACACACGTCCTGGGCTGCTAGCTCTGCAGTCAGAGCCTCCTCTCCCAGCAGGATCTGCAGTTTCTCAGGGTCAGGCAGGTGTGGAAACTGGGTCAACTGACTCGAGAATTTAGGGAGGTATGTGCCCCTTATTTGGCAGTATCTGGAGCAGGACAGCAGGAAGTGCGCCTCTGTTTCGACTTCCCCCCCCTGCTCACAGTGACTGCACAGCCTGTTCTGTCTGGCCAGCCAGCTCTTTTTATGGCGGCCTGTTTCGATGGCCAGGCTGTGGTCACTGAGTCTGTACTTGGTTATGGTTTGTCCTTGTTTGGGATCTTTTACCCTGACAAGATACTGTGCCAGGGTAAAGTCCCTGTTCAGGGCCCCATAGCATTCCAATTTGTTAATTAATTTTGTTTCATTACGCTAATGCTCAAAATCCTAAAAGGTATAGACAATGTCGACCCAGGGGACTTTTTTGACCTGAAAAAAGAAACAAGGACCAGGGGTCACAAATGGATATTAGATAAAGGGGCATTCAGAACAGAAAATAGGAGGCACTTTTTTACACAGAGAATTGTGAGGGTCTGGAACCAACACCCCAGTAATGTTGTTGAAGCTGACACCCTGGGATCCTTCAAGAAGCTGCTTGATGAGATTCTGGGATCAATAAGCTACTAACAACCAAACGAGCAAGATGGGCTGAATGGCCTCCTCTCGTTTGTAAACTTTCTTATGTTCTTATGTTCTAAGGTATGCCATTTTATTATTGAGATCAATTTGTTTCAGTGTTATTGCTGTAATTTGGTTCTAAATGGAAAGTTTCAATCTGACTTTTATCCCTCCATGTTTTGTAATTACATTTTGAAAGCAGGCCCCATATTTCGCTGCCATAAAGAAGGATTGGTTGGATAACACTATCACAGATTTTTAGCCAGGTCTTTATTGGGTGGTTATATTTGTAAAGTGTTTTCTTTATGGCATAGTAGACTCTGCATGCTTTTTCCCTCAATGTGTTTATAGCCATATTGAAGCTCCCTGACGCGCTGATGGTCAGACCCAGATAAACGTAGCTAGGGGTGTGTTCCAGGGTGGTGCTTCCCACAGTGAAGCGGTTCCTGTTTCCCTGTGATCTGGCTTTTTTCTGGAAGACCATAACTCTGGTTTTGTCCAGATTTACTGTCAGTGCCCAGGTCTGACAGTACTGCTCTAGCAGTGACAGGCTCTGCTCTGTGGGGGACAGCAGGACCAGATCATCTGTGTAGAGTAGGAATTTAATTTGTGTGTCGTGTAGAGTGAGGCCCAGGGCTGCAGACCGCTCCAGCACTGTGGCCAGCTCGTTGATATAGATGTTGAACAGCGCTGGACTCAGACTGCAGTCTGTCTCACTCCACGCCCCTGTGTGAAGAATTTTGTTCTTTTGTTACCAATTTTAACACTGCATTTATTTCCTGAGTACATCGATTTTATGATGTCATAGACTTTACCCCCTACACCACTTTGAAGAAGTTTATTAAATAGTCCTTCGTGCCAAATTGAATCAAATGCCTTTTTAAAATCTATAAAGCAGGCAAATATTTTCCTTTATTACTTTGGTGCTTGTTTATTAGGGTGTGTAGGGTGTAAACATGGTCAGAAGTGCGGTGTTTTGGTAGAAATCCAATCTGACTCTTACTCAAGACACTGTGTTTGGTAAGGAAGGCCATTATCTGGGCGTTAATGATACTGTCGAACACCTTCCCCAGGTTACTGCTCACACAGATGCCTCAGTAGTTACTGGGGTCAAATTTGTCTCCACTTTTATATATGGGGGTAATGAGGCCTTGATTCCAGATCCCAGGAACATTCCCAGCTCTCAGGACTAGGTTGAAGAGTTTGAGGAGGGCTTAGGGCTGCTGTGTTTGAGCATCTCAGTGCTGATGCTGTCGGGCCCGCAGGCGCTCCTGGGCTTGAGGATCTGCAGATTCTTTTTGAGCTCTAGCAGTGTGTTTGGGGTGTCCAATGGGTTTTGTTTATCTTTGAGTGTTGTTTCTGATTCTTTTAATTGTTTATGTATTGACAGGGCAGCAGTGTGGAGTAGTGGTTAGGGCTCTGGACTCTTGACTGGAGGGTTGTGGGTTCAATCCCAGGTAGGGGACACTGCTGCTGTACCCTTGAGCAAGGTACTTTACCTAGATTGCTCCAGTAAAAACCCAACTGTATAAATGCGTAATTGTATGTAAAAATAATGTGTTATCTTGTAACAATTGTAAGTCGCCCTGGATAAGGGCATCTGCTAAGAAATAAATAATAATAATATTGAGGTCTGATTTGAATTTAGTTTATTGGTTTCTATTTTTTGGTAGAGTTCTTCAAAATAGTTTTTCCAAATATTGCCATTTTGGATTGTCAATTTTTTTCTGTCATTTGAGGTGTTTAATTTTTTCCACAATTCCCAAGATGAGTTTTGGTTAATTGCTTCTTCAGTTTGGGTCAGTTCTTTGGACATGTACTGTTCCTTTTTCTTATTGAGGAGGTGTTTGTATTGCTTTAGAGCCTGGTGGTAGCTGAGACGTAGTTCCTTATGACTGGTCTCCCTGTGTGTCGGTCTCCCTGTGTGTCGGTCTCCCTGTGTTTCGGTCTCCCTGTGTTTCGGTCTCCCTGTGTGTCGGTCTCCCTGTGTTTCGGTCTCCCTGTGTGTCGGTCTCCCTGTGTGTCGGTCTCCCTGTGTGTCGGTCTCCCTGTGTGTCGGTCTCCCTGTGTGTCGGTCTCCCTGTGTGTCGGTCTCCCTGTGTTTCGGTCTCCCTGTGTGTCGGTCTCCCTGTGTGTCGGTCTCCCTGTGTGTCGGTCTCCCTGTGTGTCGGTCTCCCTGTGTTTCATGTGCTTTCTAGCTGATGCACGTTTGCTGTCAAACCATTTTTCTTTGAGTTTGTTTTTTGGGTTTGTTTTTTTCATGTTTATTTTTTTTAGTTTTGATTTTATTGCCAATTTTTCAAATATGTTGTTTACATTTTGTACAGCCAGAATGATTCCTTCTTTATTGTACTAGTATTGTTTGTACTGAAAGCTGTTTAGCATGCTGTTTAGTCTGTCTCTCTCTCCCTCGCTCTCATTCCTTCCCTCTGTCTCCCTCTCTCTCTGCTGCTTGTATATCTGGCTCAGTTTCCATTCAAATGTCACGTCCCAAACTGCACATTACATCAATTGTACTTAATGGCATCCAGACGAGCTTTAATGTGATTCCAACTTTTTTTTTGTGTAGCCGTTAGAGCTGCAGCCAGGCTGGTGCTCACGCCGCAAACATCTGGATCAAATTCCAGGTGGGACGAGGGGGTGAGCTACCCACAAACTCTCCACCCCCATCCCAACCCCAACCCCAGTCACACTTCAGCAACAGCTGGGAGTTACTGGGATCACGTCAGTGTGTCACTCAGTGTTCAGTGAGTGTGTTTGTGTGTGCGAGTGTGTGTGTGTGCATGTGCAGTTTGGATCTTGTTTTGGCAGGTCGCTGTTCTGCTGAATCAGCCTCTCGGCCCCGAATTCCCCTCTCTGCTGAGGCAAGAGTCTCAATTCAGACAAATCAGAGAGCTTCCTGTTGAACTGTTAACTCCCAGGAGCTCCGCTGGGACGGGCTCTTTCAGTTGCAGACATACAGTATGCAATGCAATGTTTTTTTGTAAATAGTCAGGGGATCAATAGTAGACCTGGCCCAATTTAAAAATGACTTCTCTACAATGTTCACTCTTCTGATTATTGTGCAATTGAAACTATCATGTGTCCTGCACCTACATATCCGCTGTACCCTCCCTTGTACTGTACCCCTGTGCTGTACCCCTGTGCTGTACCCTGCTTCCCTGTGCTGTACCCCAGTACTGTACCCCAGTGCTGTACCCTGCTCTCCTGTGCTGTAGCCTGCTTCCCTGTGCTGTACCCTGCTCCCCTGCTTACTACACTAAAAGCATATCAAAGTGTAACTGCACAAATGACTGGGATAAACCGTCATAAGGTTCTATTGCAGTACCAGGGCTGAACCCCAGCTCTGGCATCTCAAGTCTACACCTCTGCTGAAGCTCCCCCTGGTGGCTGGTCCCCACACTGTGCTCCCTCGTGGCCTCTCTTTGAAGTCAGTTTGGTTTTGAGTAATAGGGCTCATGGGGAGTGGGGGTGGGATGGGGGAGCGTGTGTGCCGGACGGGGCGAGAGTATGAAAGATTCATTGTACCCCTGCACGCAAACCTCTAACGAGGGGGAGAGAAGGAGAAGAGAGGCAGAGAGGGAGAGAGAAAAGCAGCTGTCAAGAGCACTGACTGACCCGTGTTTATCATCCTCATCAGCAGCAGCTGTGTGTAAATGACTGAACACAAGCACACGGACACACAGGGCTGGACTCTCAGAGTGATTTACTCCAAATTGACTGAAAAAACAAAAATTGGAGATCAGCTTGTATCGTACAGCATCTTATTCAGTATTCTGTACAATAAGCCTCCCATTGCAGAGCAGTTTGATTGAATCCTTGTTTTGCTACAAGTTTAGTAAGACACAACTGAGCTTGTTACCTATATACTGTGGCTAAACAAGCTTGTAGTAAAACCTGGAATGGGTGAAAGTGCGATACAATAGAATAGAAATAACACTTGAAACCAGACTACAGTGCCCTCCTGGCTGTAACATTGGGCTGTCTGGGTAAAACAACAGATATCTTCGACCCTAGATCCATGTATAACATAGATTGTTTGTGTGTGTAGAAGTCTGGGTTAGATCAGGACAAGCAAAACAGAAACATATGTTACCCATGGAGAACATCTTCACATCTCAGCTCAAAGCTGTGCAGTTTTGTCTCCCTGAACTAAAGCTGGCTCAGAGAAGCACCTGCCAAGCGAGCTCCCGCTACCCAAGTGTGTCTGATCTGCTTGTGACAGGGAGATGCAGCTTTATATAATACAGAATATAGATAAGAAGCCAAAAAAAAAGGGATCTCAATGAAAGCAGCGATAGCGTTGCAAGTATCAGTAAAAGTATACTATTTCAAAAGGGTTGGCTTTAATAGGGATCCTTCTTTTAGCACGAGCCAGCCCCCTACCCCTTACCCCCTACCCCTCTGACCGCAAGAACCACAATGTACCCCCCCCCCCCCCGTGTGTGAGCGCACAGTCCCTATTTACAAAAAAACTCAAACTAACAGCCCTCTATCGCTATTTTATCAGGAGCCAGTCCCTGGCATGATCTTTGCATCACAGACACGGGTCTGCTGGATAACACTCCTTGTTTAAACTCACTTACATAAATCACTTATTTTAGGTCCAATTTAAAAAAAATAATAATGAAAAACACACTGCAGTATTTGTATTTCAGTGGAAAGTTCTTCTACTCAAAGTTTTTCAAGATTGATGGTTTATGTGAAAAATATACTGCGTTTACCTCTTAGCTGCTCTTGTGTGATATATTGTGAATTAACAGGAATGGAAATAAGACTCCCATTGTACAGCAGTTTGATCCATTCCTGGTTTTACTATGAGGGTACAGCACAGGGGTGCAGGGTACACAATTGGGGTACAGCACAGGGGAGCAGGGTACAGCACAGGGTACAGCACAGGGGAGCAGGGTAAACTCTAAACACCCCTACAATGAATGCATCCATTTTGTTAGAGGCAGGAAAGGAAAGCACAAGGTTTTTGCATATGGTTCTGCTTAACTTTTTAAAGTACAAAATATGCTGCATATTTATTATTTGAAAACAAAAAATAACCTTTGGTTCCCGTCTGATGAATGTGCATGAGCGACTGAATCATTCGACTTGCACTGGAGTGATTCATTCTGCTCATCATCAGTCACATTGGAAACAGGGGACGCACATACTGAGGGTCCTTATAATCGCGTAATTATCACACAGTACTGGATATGTAAAAAAGCTTTGTATAAAATCAAGCATGAATCGGATTCTATCCAAATGCAATCCAACCCAATCTAGAGCAGACTAGGAGAGTGGGATGGAAGTTTGGTGTCAGTTCCAGAGTTCACCGTGTACAGTGTGACAGACAGACACGATCAGCGCTTAATGATCCCTGTTTCTTTGATAAAGACCCAAAACACACTATAATATCTGCATACACTTTGAGAGAGATTTTGGAACTGGTTTTTGGATTCGAGACGGATTCCTTGTAATAATTTCCATGAGCAAACATTTTCCATGCGGAAATCTGGAAACCATTCAAGTTCAATATTGCTTTTAAAAATAAAAAAAGGTGAAACAAAATCTGACCCTGTAAAGACCAGAACACATAAAGAAGAGAACAGTGTGCTTCACAGACAGCCTGCTGCTGAACAGCAGTGAGTCACTCCAGGGATTACTGGGTGCCTTAAAGGAACCAGCACACACAATAACCCCATGAATCTTACCTGTGTGCACATCCAGAGCGCCAGATTAAAATCATCTTCTTTTTATTTTAAACACGGTATCTGGTACCACACTTGTTGAAGAATCCTGTTAGCTGTCAACGATTTCAGACAGATTGTCACTTCCTTGGTCATCTGGAGGGTGAGATGCTTCCCACTCCTTCAATGGTTTCTTCCCTGTCAATAACCAATCAGCTGCTTTACTTGTTATCCAGCAGGTGACATGCTATGACCCAGAACGCATTGCTGAGGTGAAACGACCCAGGAAGTGCAAGCATAACATACTTCCTGGAAAAAAGGCAAAACAAAAACTTCCTTTAACTTAGTTTCAGAATGAAAATACATGCTTGACATTGCATCTGTGACCCATGTAGCCAGTGGAAGTGCAAACCAGGTAAGAATTAGCAACAATTACTTTACTAGCAGCCACCATGTAAGCATCAAGGGTACAGTGAAGCTGGAATAGTTTACCTGCAATGCAATGGCTCTTATTTGCAGCCCTATATAGACACACAGACATATCAGCAGGGATTAAATGCAGTTGAGAAGAAGAAAAAAAAATAGAAAGAAAACAACTCATTAAAATACTGTACATTTTATTTGAGATTTTTTTTTTTTTAGCATGCCCATTAGCGTCATCTGGTGGGCAGATACCAGTACTACAATGACAGTTACATTTTCTTTGTTGGCATCCTATAGGCGAGTCTAAATTGAATGTAATTAAACAGAATGAACCTTTTAATAGCATAAACTGTACTTCCAATAACACTTGTTTTACCATCTGTATTTATCCCCAAACAACCCACTTCCTTTTCACACAGAATATCAAGCATCTCCCAGGTCTATCTCCACTGTGTCCTTTTGTCCTGGCTTCTGTACTGCACTGAAAGTAATAGTTTAGGTTAACTGTGTCAACTCACTCTGGGATTTGAAAGACTTCAGAAATGCCCCCTTGACTATAAGCTACATTGGCACTTGATGAAATGTTAAAAAAGAAAGATTATGGTTAACACATTAGTTTTCAATTTCATCTTCAGTAAGTGATCACTGTTAGGATTTGTATTTCTGTTTAAACGGACAGCCTTACATGTGTGTTGTATTCTGTACCGTTCCAGAAGCAGCAGGGAAGTGTTAGACTACGTGTACCTGAACCAGATGCATTTTAGTGAGTGGTCAGAAGAGTCCTATTAACCAATCTGCCCATTCCTGTACCCCATGATTATTAGGGGGGTCCCGCTTCACTGTGTATCAATGACTCAGGATGCTTTCTTTCCATGATGGACGGTTTGTCGTGATAGAAGACAAAAGTACAGCAGAGCTCTGTAGCAGAGTCAGGGTCAATTCCATTTCCAATTCCTTTTTAAAATCAATTCCCATTCCAATCGAAGGAATTTCAGTTGATATTTTAGAGACATCGTCACTGTGATTGTTCAACTGCTTTCATTTGAAGCCAATTTAGAGGAGTGACTTCAATGTAAGTAATGCGTTGCCTCTGTGAGAAGCTCATTTTAACAGAATACTGCTAATTGTGATCAATGCTGTGTTGGAATTGATTACATGGGAATGGGAATTGGTTTGAAACACAGGAATGAACCCTGACCTGCACTGTAGTTCAAACAGACATATTGTGTCACGACCTGCACATCACAATACGTATCGGGAGAGTGGTTTTTATTGAGATCTCCTCGCTCTGCACACACACCACATCCTAATACAGAAAGAACAAGCATTAAATTAATCCTCTACACGTGGGAAATCATTTACATCAGTTACATTAAATCAATCCTCTACACGTGGGAAATCATTTACATCAGTTACATTAAATCAATCCTCTACACGTGGGAAATCATTTACATCGGTGCACAGCTCAATTCAGAAACATTCCTCAGGGATGGGAATAAGACTCCTGTTGCATAGCAGTTTCACCCATTCCAGGTTTTACTAGGCGCTTGATCAGCCACAGTGTATAGGTAACAAGCTCAGGTGTGTCTTATTAAACTCATAGTAAAAGCAGGAGTGAATCAAACTGCTATGCAATGGGAGTCTTATTGCCATCGCTGATTCCTGGGCATCTGATTGTTTGCTGGAACAGACTTACACACACAGACGGCAGCTTTCAGATGAACAGTGCTCAAGACAGAGGGGAGGGGCACCTCCTCTCACTCTCGGATTCTGATGCTCTCAATAGCTTAAAAAAGTCATACAATTAAGTTTGATAAAGTGGTTTTCTAGGTGTAAATAAAAAAGCGTAAAATACAGCCTCAGATTCTGCCACTCAGAAACTTAAATAAAAGACTGCCCGAATCCCGTTTCATCACAATCAGATAGGCAGTGCACTGGATTTGTGACACAAAGAAAATAATTAATAAATAGGAGAATATATAAAAGGTGGGGGAGTTCTATTGTAATTGGTCTGGACAGAGGCTCCAGTTTAAACCAACAAAGCAGGAGCCTCTCTGGAGTTTTTTTTTTTTTACAAACTATTAAGAGACAAAAATAGACTTCAATTACTTAAACTGTGGTACTGAGACTGTCGCTCTTCTCCCCCACCCCCCATTTAGATCAATAGAACTGTCCGATTTCATGCAAGCAACACCGCAGGGAGGTACCAATCCAGGTTCTTGGGGGTGTCTGTTGTTGGAGGAGCGTGGTTTCTGTTTGCCTCTTGAATTGGAGGATGTTGGTTTTTGGGGTTCGGGGTCCCCCTCACTGCTCCTTCACTGTCAGCCCATCCAGCTTCTGTGCTGCCTCTTCGGCCACGACCTTTGACCTCTTCTCAGGACTGGGCGTGTTGGGGTAAAACCGCTCCCCAAAAATGGTGCTACCGACCCGCACATTAGTGGAGCCGACCTCGATCTGAAAGGAGAGACAGGAGAGGAGGGGTTATCATTCATCTGAGAGAGGAGAGGAGAGGCAGGGGTTATCATTCATCTGAGAGAGGAGAGGAGAGGCAGGGGTTATTCATCTGAGAGAGGAGAGGCGAGTCAGGTTATTCATCTGAGAGAGGAGAGGCGAGGAGAGGCAGGGGTTATCATTCATCCGAGAGAGGAGAGGAGGGGAGGGGTTATTCATCTGAGAGAGGAGAGGAGAGGCAGGGGTTATCATTCATCAGAGAGGAGAGGAGGGGTTATCATTCATCTGAGAGAGGAGAGGAGAGGAGAGGCAGGGGTTATCATTCATCTGAATGAGGAGAGGAGAGGCAGGGGTTATCATTCATCTGAGAGAGGAGAGGAGAGGCGAGGCAGGGGTTATCATTCATCTGAGAGGAGAGGCAGGGGTTATCATTCATCTGAGAGAGGAGAGGCAGGGGTTATCATTCATCTGAGAGAGGAGAGGAGAGGCAGGGGTTATCATTCATCTGAGAGGAGAGGAGAGGCAGTGGTTATCATTCATCTGAGAGGAGAGGAGAGGCAGGGGTTATCATTCATCTGAGTGAGGAGAGGAGGGGTTTTCATTCATCTGAGAGAGGAGAGGAGAGGCAGGGGTTATCATTCATCTGAGAGGAGAGGAGAGGCAGTGGTTATCATTCATCTGAGAGGAGAGGAGAGGCAGGGGTTATCATTCATCTGAGTGAGGAGAGGAGGGGTTTTCATTCATCTGAGAGAGGAGAGGAGAGGCAGGGGTTATCATTCATCTGAGAGAGGAGAGGCGAGGCAGGGGTTATCATTCATCTGAGAGAGGAGAGGCAGGGGTTATCATTCATCTGAGTGAGGAGAGGAGGGGTTATCATTCATCTGAGTGAGGAGAGGCGAGGCAGGGGTTATTCATCTGAGAGAGGAGAGGCGAGGCAGGGGTTATCATTCATCTGAGAGAGGAGAGGAGAGGCAGGGGTTATCATTCATCTGAGAGAGGAGAGGAGAGGAGGGGTTATCATTCATCTGAGTGAGGAGAGGCGAGGCAGGGGTTATCATTCATCTGAGAGAGGAGAGGAGAGGCGAGGCAGGGGTTATCATTCATCTGAGAGAGGAGAGGCAGGGGTTATCATTCATCTGAGAGAGGAGAGGCGAGGCAGGGGTTATCATTCATCTGAGTGAGGAGAGGAGAGGCAGGGGTTATCATTCATCTGAGAGAGGAGAGGAGAGGAGAGGCAGGGGTTATCATTCATCTGAGAGAGGAGAGGCAGGGGTTATCATTCATCTGAGTGAGGAGAGGAGAGGCAGGGGTTATCATTCATCTGAGAGAGGAGAGGAGAGGCAGGGGTTATCATTCATCTGAGTGAGGAGAGGAGAGGCAGGGGTTATCATTCATCTGAGTGAGGAGAGGAGAGGCAGGGGTTATCATTCATCTGAGAGGAGAGGAGAGGCAGTGGTTATCATTCATCTGAGAGGAGAGGAGAGGCAGGGGTTATCATTCATCTGAGTGAGGAGAGGAGGGGTTATCATTCATCTGAGAGAGGAGAGGAGAGGCAGGGGTTATCATTCATCTGAGAGAGGAGAGGAGGGGTTATCATTCATCTGAGAGAGGAGAGGCGAGGCAGGGGTTATCATTCATCTGAGAGAGGAGAGGCAGGGGTTATCATTCATCTGAGTGAGGAGAGGAGGGGTTATCATTCATCTGAGTGAGGAGAGGCGAGGCAGGGGTTATCATTCATCTGAGAGAGGAGAGGAGAGGCAGGGGTTATCATTCATCTGAGAGAGGAGAGGAGAGGAGGGGTTATCATTCATCTGAGTGAGGAGAGGCGAGGCAGGGGTTATCATTCATCTGAGAGAGGAGAGGAGAGGCGAGGCAGGGGTTATCATTCATCTGAGAGAGGAGAGGCAGGGGTTATCATTCATCTGAGAGAGGAGAGGCAGGGGTTATCATTCATCTGAGAGGAGAGGAGAGGCAGGGGTTATCATTCATCTGAGTGAGGAGAGGAGAGGCAGGGGTTATCATTCATCTGAGAGAGGAGAGGAGAGGAGAGGCAGGGGTTATCATTCATCTGAGAGAGGAGAGGCAGGGGTTATCATTCATCTGAGTGAGGAGAGGAGAGGCAGGGGTTATCATTCATCTGAGAGAGGAGAGGAGAGGCAGGGGTTATCATTCATCTGAGTGAGGAGAGGAGAGGCAGGGGTTATCATTCATCTGAGAGGAGAGGAGAGGCAGGGGTTATTCATCTGAGAGAGGAGAGGAGAGGCAGGGGTTATCATTCATCTGAGAGAGGAGAGGAGAGGCAGGGGTTATTCATCCATCTGAGAGAGGAGAGGCGAGGCAGGGTTATCATTCATCTGAGAGAGGCGAGGCAGGGGTTATCATTCATCTGAGAGGAGAGGCGAGGCAGGGCAGGGGTTATCATTCATCTGAGACAGGAGAGGAGAGGCGAGGCAGGGGTTATCATTCATCTGAGAGTAGAGGAGAGGAGAGGCAGGGGTTATTCATCTGAGAGGAGAGGAGAGGAGAGGAGAGGAGGGGTTATCATTCATCTGAGAGAGAGGAGAGGCGAGGCAGGGATTATCATTCATCTGAGACAGGAGAGGAGAGGCGAGGCAGGGGTTATCATTCATCTGAGAGTAGAGGAGAGGAGAGGAGAAGCAGGGGTTATTCATCTGAGAGAGGAGAGGAGAGGAGAGGAGGGGTTATCATTCATCTGAGACAGGAGAGGCGAGGCAGGGGTTATCATTCATCTGAGGGTCATCATGCATTTGCATCTTCCACATGTCCTCATATGAAGACTAGAGAGTTCTGTATCCCTCCCATGAGTTTGCCGTGCATGCCAGTGTAGTTATTGTTTCACATTCCCTGTACTGTTTCTGGTATTTTATCGCTGGCCCAGGGTCTGGGTTCCGATTCTCCAATACAGCATTCTTATTGTTCTTTAAATTCACGCTTGCCTGGAGAACCCCACGTGCCGAGCCTGAACTTCCTTCCATCACGTGACATTGTGACCTTTCAACTCCACCAGCCGCATTGTCCGCTCACTCCACTGGCCCCCGATCACCGCTCGCATCCAGTTCAAGACTCTTGGACTAGCCTACAGATGCCTTGACCAGACTGCACCCAGCTACCTCCAGACCCTCATCTCTCCCTACACCCCCACTCGACCTCTCCGCTCCGCCTGCACTAGAAGACTGGCTCTACCTCCTCTACGCTACCCTGCCTCCGAAGCCTGCTCCTTCTCCACCCTTGCTCCGCAGTGGTGGAATGACCTTCCTACAGATGTCAGGACTGCCTAGTCCCTGACCACATTCCGGCACCTCCTTAAGACTCACCTCTTCAGACAGCACCTGTAGAACTCCTGTTTTCCCCTGGGACACTTATCACTCTTCCTTAAATGCACTTTACTTGCTCTTATCTGCCCCCTATTTTACTGCATTTAATCCTGTACTTCAGAGTACTGTAATCTGCCAAGTGTTTAATCTGTAGTATTTTGTATTTAATCATATCCTGATGTAACTATCACTGACACTGTTATCTGCTGTATTATTGAATTGTATTTTGTCACACTTGTACTTGCTTGAACCAAAGTCATTGTATTTACCTTGCTCTTAATTGTATTATTACTTGTACTGTGATACTTGAAATGTATTTGCTTACGATTGTAAGTCTGCTAAGAAATAAATAATAATAATAATAATAATAATAATAATAATAATTTGTCCAGGGATGGAAATACAACTCCTATTGCACAGCAGTTTCACCCATTCCAGGTTTTACTACCAGCTTGATTGCCAGAGTGTTTAGGTAAAAAGCTCAGGTGTGCCTTATTAAACTCCTAGTAAAACTTGGAGTGGATAATACTGCTATGCAATAGGGTGTCTTATTTACATCTCTGCTGCTAACTAACTTGGCAATACTTGTATAACCAAAAGTGAAACGGACAGAGACAGAGAGTCGCTCACCGCGTGTTCGAAGTCCGTCGACATGCCCATGCTGAGCTCCACCTGCTCGTACGGCATCTTCAGCGTCTCACACACCTCCTTCCGTCGAGAGAGGAGCATCTGCAGGGAAAACCAGCAAGAAACTAGTTACAACCAGAGAGACGGAGAGAGAGCGAGCGAGAGAGGGAGAAAGAGAGAGAGAGAAAGGGGAAGGGGGCGTCTACCTGGAAGTCAGGGTTGGGCCCCTCGCTGAGGTCATAGCCGTACCGTCCAATCGTCATGAGGCCCACAAACTCAAGGGCGGTGCATCGAGACACAATGTGCTGCACCGCCGCCACCGTGTCACCAGGGGGCAGACCGTGCTTACCTACAAGAAACACAAAAAAAAGGCAGAATCATAGGCAAATACACAGGCTCAAACAGAAACACTCACAAAGACACTCACAAAGACACACACACACACACACACACACACACAAGGTAAGGGCAGTTTCCCCAATTTAAAACTAAGTATATCACAAATTGTCTTACAGGGAGGCTCACCCTAATACTGCACCTCCAGATTGCTGGGAGCTCAAAAACGAATATGTGTTGTTAATAACAAAAAACCGCAGCGCCCCCCTCCCCCAGAACCCCCCTCACTTACTGTCCTCTCCACTCGTGTTGATTTGAACCATGATCTTTAGCCGCTGTGCATTCGCCCGCAGATTTTGCCAGGAGCTGTTCAGCCGGTCAGCCAGCTTCACCGAGTCCACCGTCTCCACCATGAACAGACTGGGGACGCCTGGAGAGGAACACAGTGAGAGAAACACAACCACACAGACACAAACACGAACACGAACACACACAGATACACGCAGACACACACAGTGAGAGAAACACAAACACGAACACACACACAGTGAGAGAAACACAACCACACAGACACAAACACGAACACACAGATATACGCAGACACACACAGTGAGAGAAACACAAACACGAACACACACACACACCCACACACAATGAGAGAAACACAACCACACAGTGAAAGAAACACAACCACAGACATGAACACACAGACACAAACACACACACAACCACACACACACAGACAGAGACAGACACGCACGCACACAAAGAAAGAACCAAATATAATGGCTCAAATAGACAAAAAGTCTAAAGATTCCACAGAAATGTGATGGCAGCTAAAACATTACATCTGGAACTCATCAGGTCAAAGAAAGCTCTGTTATCAGGGTTCATACACTTTTTCAACATCAAAATGCCATACTTTTTCCATACTTTTTCTAGACATCCATTTGTTTTTCCCAGACTTGTGTTTAAGTTAGTTTCTACTAGTTTTTTGATAGTTATCCACATAGGCGGGCAGCCGCAGAGCACTATAGCTTTTTGATCCAGAGCAGAAGTTGCACCTGGTTTTCTAAAAGTATTTGTTAGAATCTGGAGGTGCATATCTAGCAAGAGACAATGCAGGTATGCAAAACAGAAGTAAGATACAATCTAAGAAATGCCCAATATTTGAGAACTATGTTGCATTATTTACAAAAATAATATAAAAAGTTATATACTGCAAGTATACTTATGCCAAAATAGGATAGTATTATGTGACCAATAGGATACTAAAACCAGACAATTTTGGCAAAGTATACTTGCAGTATATTCTTTTTTTGTAAGGGATGAGATTGGATTCTGAGCCAAACTTCTTCATACCCTCTGTTAAATATTGAACACTATGGGAGGAGAAAAATAACAAAAATTAAATAACAAATGTGCAAGTGTGGTATATTAAACATACAGGTCAAATACTAAATACAGCACACCCTCACTAGAACAACCCTGTTTGGGTCCAAAGCCTTTTGTTCGCTACAGTAAAAGGACAATCCAAAACAAACAAGCTGCTGCAGTAAGTTAAGGAAGTCACCGTGGGTAAAGGCATTAGCTAAATTATTAATAATTAGTACTGTTTTTATTCTTTGATTGTCTTTATTATTATAGTATTTGTCACTACTACCACTAATAATAATAATAATAATAATAATAATAATAATAATAATAATAATAATAATAATAATAGCAATGTGATTGTGAATAAAAGTTGAATTACAAGTACAGTACCTATTTGTGGCATGCGGCCACAAATTCTGGCTGTATCCTATTTGTTTAAAACCACAGTACAACCCCCCCCCCCCCCCCAAAAAAAAATAAATAAAAGCACATCAAAGTTTCAGTTTTGTTTCAATTACAAAAGTTAATTTAAATCTTGGTTCCTTATTTAAAAAAAACAAAACAAACATCATTGTTGCTTTGCCGTGCCGGTGCAGGAGGAGCCAACATCAGCAGCAGTTTGATTTTTTTAAAATCAGTATTTGATCGTATAATGAAGGCCATACAGCCAGGTTGTAAATAGTACACTCAGCTGACGGTTTGGACCCGAGACTGTTACTGCACTCGGTATTGTAATTTACAAGCAAGCACCATATATTTAAAATAAAATTAACGGTACATTTTATTAATCACATTAAAAGAAATGAAAAAAGTGATGTTAACATGCTACGTGTGTACAAACCATAGGGGCTACAGAAAGCGTGTTTTTTTTTTTTTTTTTTTTTAAATCCGAGTCGGTGATAATAACTATCGTATTCGATTTTTTTTTTCCTGGGTTGGGAAATAATGTTAACGATTTAATAAAGGTAACAACAAGATAACAAAATGTGAATCTCGGTGAGCAGAGAACAGTAGCTTGTAATTCCAGTCTAACTTCGTTTAAGAAATCATAGCCTTCGTTTCACTGGAGCAGCCATAGCCATGTGACATATACCGGTGCGCTGACTGGATAGGATTGCTTGAGTTGTCAGGGGTGTTACACGGGGCAATCCTCACGCGATTTGGTCGCAAGCAATATAGTTGCTTCTAGTAAATTGCCTAGACAGTTGCCGCTAGAGCTGTTGACCCGCTTTCAAGATCAATTATTATTAATAATAAAAAATAAATCGCCGAATCATTTTCATTCTCCCGTGATGCTAGTACCATTCCAGACTTTCAAGACTTTCATAACGGAGACATGGTTTTTCAAGCATTTTCAAGCCCTGGAAATCAGTTTTGCATTTTTCTATACTTTTTCCACACTTCCAGACTAGCGTACGAACCCTGCGTTACACTGTTACTGGCCGAAATCATGTCAAAAAGGAAAGCAGCTGGTTGGTTAGAGAGGGGAAGGGGCATAGTGATGTCACAAGGAACAGGGGGCATTGTGATGTCACAGTTGAATCCCAGGGGTCCTCACCCATCAGCTTGTTGACGTTGTTCTTCTGTAGGTGTCCGATGAAGTGCCACTTTATCTCTGGGCAGGAGGCGAGGATCTGAAAGAAAAGAAAACTGAAAAACCTGCTTTGAGAATACAAGACAAAAAACAGACACACAAACAGACAGATACACAAACAGACTGATAGACAGATGGATAAATAGATATTTTGTATAGCGTGCCAAACGACACAAGCTCATGTCCACCCCAGTGTCAGAGTGTTTGCCATTAGTGAGCTTTCTGACCATGAGTGCAGTGAAAACCAGCTTGTATCTCTGAGCCCCATAATATACAGTGAATCTCAATAATCTGAAATCAACGTCACCTTGGGGTCTGAAGCCTTCTCCAGCAGCTCCTGCACCTGAAACAGCAAAGAGATCGATCAGCCGAGAGGCACGTAATGAACTGGCATCCCAGCCCATTGGAGTGAATGGAGAGGGGAGGGCTGGACTGGAACCGCCAGCCCATTGGCGTGAATGGAGAGGGGAGGGCTGGACTGGAACCGCCAGCCCATTGGAGTGAATGGAGAGGGGAAGGCTGGACAGGAACCACCAGCCGTACGCTTCAAAGAGGAGTGCCTTACTGCTCAACTGATGAGCAAGCTGCAGTGGAGAGGCAGTACGGGTCACGCTGACGTCAGTGTTATTAACTCCTCAGCCACTCAGAGGAGATCCACCCCCAGACACACGCACAATGCAGTCCTGACATCCTACAGATGTCAGGACTGCCCAGTCCCTGGCCACATTCCGGCGCCTCCTCAAGACTCACCTCTTCAGACAGCACCTGTAGAACTCCTCTGTTTTTCCCCCTGGACACATCACTCTTCCTTAAATGTGCTTTACTTGCTCTTATCTGCCCCCTATTTTACTACATTTAATCCTGTACTTTAGAGTACTGTAAACTGTCAAGTGTTATTTAATCTGTAGTATTTTGTATTTAATTATATCCTGATGAAACTATCACTGACACTGTTATCGGCTCCGTTATTGAATCGTATTTTGTCATATTCGTACTTGCTAGAACCAAAGTCATTGCTAGATGGCCTTAATTGTATTATTACTTGTACTGTGATCCTTGAAATTTATTTTTGTTTACGACTGCAAGTCACCCTGGATAAGGGCGTCTGCTAAGAAATAAATAATAACAATGCAATCAGACTCTTCTGGAATCGCAGGCTGCACTCACATAATTCTCTCCGAAGTTGCGTTGGCCCTGCTTGTAGGCCTCCAGCACCATCTCCGCGGGTTTGGTTTTGCTGACGGCTACGAGGCGCGGCTGGATCGCGGGCAGGGTCTAAAACAGGGAGGGGAGAGGGGTGTGTGAGAGGAGAGGCTTGTTAAAGAAACTAACCCAGTCCTGGGGCTCAGAACTCCCCTCAATGAAGTACATTATTATTATTATTACTGAAATGATCAGGAGCCAGGAGTTTGAGCAGAGTTAGCACACTTTCTTGCACATCGCCTAATCATTTTATTATATTTATATATATATATATATATATTTTTTTTTTTTTTTTTTTTTTTTTACTATAGATTGTGTGACAAGCAGGCTGCAGTGGTGACGTCAGATCCGGAAGACACACACAGTACTGCGAAGTGAAATGCGTTTAATAATGAACAAAATAAAAAGGTTTTAAACAAAAACAGCACAGGGCACTTGCAGCCAAAATAAAGAGACAAACAAAACAGACTAACACTTAAACAGTGGACTAACAGACAAACAAACAAACGTGGTGAGTCAAAACAAATACTTATTTTAGTTTATTTTACTCTCCTTCTCTCTCCCGTTCTCTACTCACCGAACACCCAACCCCAAGTGAGTAAAACGTGCATCTATATATATATATACACAATTGTGCTGGGATTCAATTACCAATTAATTATTCACTTGAATCCTAGCACGTGAATTAATCTGTGAAAACTCTGTGCTCATATATTAAGTACTTTAAATGCACGTGAAGTGTAGTGCAATCCCCGTGCCTAAATACAATTATACATTTTAAACACTCGTGCTCATTACCCACAGTATATCCCGTGTACCAACTACAATACACCAACATTAACACACGCAACATAAAACACAAGAATGCACACAGGGGCGGGGCACATTGCCACAATTGCTACGTTTTCCAGCAGACATAGCCAAAAGTTGACATACCGCAATGGAAATCTATAATCTATAACATTCAACATCGCATTTGTAATCCAATTATACTAACACCCCCGGTTCCATTAGTTTGGATAACAGAGATTTTAATATAATTGCATGTAAAAAGTTCAACTCGACAGTGATGGGGGGGTGTGTGAAAATGATACAAAAACTACTACAAAACATGAAGTAAATGTGGGGGTGACGGTCTGACTGGAAACCCCAGGACAGAGCACTACACCTTTAAACACACCGCGCTCAGCAGCTGTTCCTTTCCACACTCCCACACGCGCGTGTAGAGTCACGATTTCTACTCCTCTGTGCAGGGTGCTCTGCATGCACAACACAGAGAGCTTCAATACTTACTGTATAGTATGCTGTGTGGATCCCATTCTCATCCGTTTGGGATAATAACTATGAGCACGCCGTGATGATGATTATTACAATCGATCATTGAGAATGCATTTTAATACTGAAGCACTTATTATTATTAATTTATTAGCAGACGCCCTTATCCAGGGCGACTTACAATTGTTACAAGATATCACATTATACAGATATCACATTATTTTTACATACAATTACCCATTTATACAGTTTGGGTTTTTACTGGAGCAATCTAGGTAAAGTACCTTGCTCAAGGGTACAGCAGCAGTGTCCCCACCTGGGATTGAACCCACGACCCTCCGGTCAAGAGTCCAGAGCCCTAACCACTACTCCACACTGCTGCCCCTACAGTTACTTCGTGTTATTACGGTTGTGGCTGACACAAGAACACACTTTACGTATTATTAGACCGCAGCCGGACTCGCAATACATATAAAGTTGTGTTTTCATATATATGTATATATATATATCTCGGCATACCTGGGCAGCATTGCACACTTGTCTTAGTCACGGTACGGTTCAAGTTGTATACAGTCTAAAGGTTTTACAGGCAGCTCTCCCCAAAGCTTAATACTGGCGTTTGAACCCGCCGCCCAGCTCCTCTCGGCACATACCTGAGGCCGGCGACCCGCCGCTTGCTGTACCCTCTCTATCACCGTCTGCAGCGCTTTACCGACCTGCTCCGACATTACTACTTTCCACATATCAGCAGCACCCCACCAGACCGCTACCTCACTTCCGCTCTCCCGGCTCCCTACGGCCAGCCCATCGAGCGGATCAGCCAATCACCGCAGAGGAGTGGCGTCTCGCAGACCAACATCGAGCGCCGTCCATATTGGTAAGGTCTGTCTGTAACATGCCTTTATTTTTTGCTTATGTAATTGGTTCTGTTTTGTTTTTAGTATTACAAGAATTTGTATTTGGTTTCCATCAGCTGTACGGTGGACCTTTCAAACGCTTCTAGAGTTATAACGGTATTTTAAAATGCCTCAACCAATCTTCAACCAAAAAAAACCGTGTTTGACGTAAACCACTGCAAATATTACTCACAGCAGCCTGAATCATATGGGTGAGTCAGGGACAAGGTGCTCTGGATAGATTTGAGTGCAACCGAAAAGAAGAAGAAGAAGAAGAAGAATTTTCTCAAAGTAAACAGAAACGTGTAAAAGCCACAGCCCCCTTTATATAACAATCTATACTTATACTTTATTTATATAGCGCCTTTCATACAAAAAGCATATCAAAGCGCTGCACAGGACAACACAGAAGAAAATCAAAATACATTTCATGTGTATAGTAGTGAAATAAAGTTTAGAATCCAGTTGAAAAAAAGCTAATCTAAAAAATAGGAGAAAATCTAAATAAAAAAAGCTAATCTAAAAAAGTACGTTTTCAGTTTTGACTTAGTCATGAACTGATGTTGCAGTTCTGATATGAGGTGGCGGTGCATTTCACAATCCGGGAGCACAGGGACCAAAAGCTCTCTCTCCCTTCCTCTGTGTTACACTTGTGGGAGACGCAGCAGACCCGCATCGGCTGATCTTAAATCACGAGATGGTATGTATGTGACTAGACGCTCCTTTATATGATGTGGTGCCAGACCTTTAAGTGCTTTATAAGTCAGAAGTAACATTTTAAAATCAACTCTAAACTTCACTGGGAGCCAGTGCAGTGAAGCCAGCACAGGAGTTATATGGTCTCTTTCTTTTCGTTCTGCAGTGAAGCCTAGCAGCTGCATTCTGTATCAGCTGCAGTGAAGCCTAGCAGCTGCATTCTGTATCAGCTGCAGTGAAGCCTAGCAGCTGCATTCTGTATCAGCTGCAGTGAAGCCTAGCAGCTGCATTCTATATCAGCTGCAGTGAAGCCTAGCAGCTGCATTCTGTATCAGCTGCAGTGAAGCCTAGCAGCTGCATTCTGTATCAGCTGCAGTGAAGCCTAGCAGCTGCATTCTGTATCAGCTGCAGTGAAGCCTAGCAGCTGCATTCTGTATCAGCTGCAGTGAAGCCTAGCAGCTGCATTCTGTATCAGCTGCAGTGAAGCCTAGCAGCTGCATTCTATATCAGCTGCAGTGAAGCCTAGCAGCTGCATTCTGTATCAGCTGCAGTGAAGCCTAGCAGCTGCATTCTGTATCAGCTGCAGTGAAGCCTAGCAGCTGCATTCTGTATCAGCTGCAGGTGATTTATGACGTGACCCGGAAGCCCTGTGAATAGAGCATTGCAATAATCAAGTAGGGAAGACACAAAAGCATGAATTAGTTTCTCAGCATCAGATAAAGACAGAAATGACCTACTTTTAGCAGTTTCACAAATGTTAAAAGGACACTTTGGTGTCATTGCGAATATGTGACTCAAAAGGTAAATCAGATTCAAATAAGACTCCTAGATTTTTCACTTCCGTTTTTATGTTTGTGGTCGAATTGCCCAGATCTATTTTTAGAGATTTTTTTGCTTCTGGTTGCTGCTGAGAACCTAATAACAGAACCTCTGTCTTACCAGAGTTTAACTGCAAAACATGTGGAACACCCAGCTCTTCACATCACTAAAGCATTCAGCTGATACAGCCAGGCTATGATCAGGTTTTACAGAGATGTAGAGAGCTGTGTGTCATCCCGTAGCAGTGCAAGTTATGGATTATCTCACCCAGCAGTAACATGTTCAAAGAGAACAGAATGGGTCCCAGTATAGAGCCTTGGGGAATGCCACAGGCAACCCATGAAAATCCAGACACAGAGTCTCCTAATGAAGCAAATTGCTGTCTTAGTGAGATATGACTTGAACCATTTTAAGACAATACCGGACAAGCCAACCCAACTTCTGAGATGATCAATTAAAGCGGTATGGCCCACTGTATCAAATGCAGCACTTACATCTAAAAGAACAAGAATGGATACACAGCTAGTCTGCACTTAACAGCAGATCATTCAGCACTCTGATGAGCGCAGTCTCTGTACTGTGTGCAGAATAGAAACCCCACTGAAACGTTTCAAGCACTTTGTTACTCTCTGAATTCAGCTGATTTGCTACTACTTTTCCAGAACCTTAGCTAGACATGGCAGATTTGAAATGGCTCTATAATATTTTAAAGCAGAGGTGTCTAGGTTTGGTTTCTTAAGCAGAGGTTTAACCACAGCCATGTTTAAGGCAGAGGGAAAACTACTCCTGATGTCAGTGAACTGTTTATAATATACAAGATAATTTCACTCAAATCATTGAAAACTGCTTTTAGAATTTTGGTTGGAATTAAATTGCATTAGTAATTTATTGAGCTCTTGTACTGTAGTCTAAGAGAAACATTCCATAGCAAAACTAATGCAGTTGCATTCAGCTTCACCCGCCCATCCATTGTTTTGGTTTCAGTTACTTCCTGGTCCGTGACGTCACCACACCTCACCACTGCGAGCCATCCTGTCACATGGTGTCCTGCGTGGGACAAACAACGCCTCCAGGAGCCGGACCAGGAAAATGACTTTTTTTTTGTTTTTTCAAAAAGTGTTTTTTTTTGTGTGTTTTTGGGGAAAAAAAATATATATATAAAAATGGAAGGCTGGAGAAACGGCTGCGGGGAACTGGAGGACCTCCTCGGTGGTCTGGAAGACCAAGGCTGGTGCCTTGCTTGCGGGTTGTACAGGCATACCGTAGCGATCTGCCCCTTCCAGGACGAGGAGGAGAAACCGGCCCAGGAGAGGAAGGCAGGGAGAAGGAGCAGGAAGAGAAGGGGGAGAGGTAAGCTGCAACAGCAACCGCAACAACAGCAGGAGGATGATAATTGCTGGGAGGTTTATATTGTGAACGTCGTGGCTGAGTTGTGCCCTGGCTGTGTGGCATATGGGCACACGTTGGCCATATGCCCCACGCAATACAAAGAGGGGGAGCGCGAGCATCCAGCGCCCAGAAGGGGGGAGCGCGAGCATCCAGCACCCAGAAGGGGGAGCGTGAGCATCCAGCGCCCAGAAGGAGGGAGCGCGAGCATCCAGCGCCCAGAAGGAGGGAGCGCGAGCATCCAGCGCCCAGAAGGAGGGAGCGCGAGCATCCAGCGCCCAGAAGGAGGGAGCGCGAGCATCCAGCGCCCAGAAGGGGGGAGCCCGTGCATCCAGCACCCGGAGGGGGGGAGCCCGTGCATCCAGCGCCCAGAGGGGGGGAGCCCGTGCATCCAGCGCCCGGAGGGGGGAGCCCGTGCATCCAGCGCCCAGGCCTCCAGCAGCAGAGGAAAAATACCTGCTGCCTCTGCCTCCGCCACCTCCACCAGCAGAGGGTGAATGCCTGCTGGTTCTGCCTCAACCGCCGTGGGAGGACTGCTTGCCACTCCCAGCTCCACCAGCAGAGGGTGAATACCTGCTGGTTCCGCCTCAACCGCCGTGGGAGGACTGCTTGCCGCTCCCAGCTCCACCAGCAGAGGGTGAATACCTGCTGGTTCCGCCTCAACCGCTGTGGGAGGATTGCTTGCCCCTCCCACCTCCAACAGCAGAGGGTGAATGCCTGCTGGTTCTGCCTCAACCGCCGTGGGAGGACTGCTTGCCACTCCCGGCTCCACCAGCAGAGGGTGAATACCTGCTGGTTCCACCTCCACCGTCATGGGAAGGACTGCTCCTGCCCTGCCTCGCACCGCCCAAGGATGCCTGCCTCGCTTCACCCAAGGATGCCTGCCTCGCTTCGCCCAAGGATGCCTGTCTCGCTTCGCCCAAGGATGCCTGTCTCGCATCGCCTGGGGCTGCCTGTTTCTCCGCATCGCCTGGGGCTGCCTGTTTCTCCGCATCGCCTGGGGCTGCCTGTTTCTCCACATCGCCTGGGGCTGCCTGTTGCTCCGCATCGCCTGGAGAGCCACCAGTTACAGGGTACGAGGGAGAAGTGGAGCTCCCACTGCCGCCTCCATGGCCAGGGGCTCCCCTCCTGAGTTCGCCTCCCGAGGGTCCGCTACTGTTGCTGCTGCCGTCACCTCCCGAGGGTCCGCTGCTGCTGCTGCCGTCGCCTCCCGAGGGTCCGCTGCTGCTGCCGTCGCCTCCCGAGGGTCCGCTGCTGCTGTTGCCTGCCGAAGGTCTGCAGCTGCTGCCATTGCCTCCCGAGGGTCCTGTTTTGCCTGGGGTCTCTACCAGTCCTGCCATGCGGCAGGAAATACTGTGGCTGGAGCCCCATGAAGGGGAGCTGCCGGCCACGAAGAAGGGGGGGGAGGTCAGGAGACCAGCTCCCCCAGTCGCACTTTCGCGGCAGGAAATACTGTGGCTGGAGCCCCATGAAGGGGAGCTGCCGGCCACAGAAAAGGGGGGGGAGGTCAGGAGACCAGCTTCCCCAGCCGCACTTTCGCGGCAGGAAATACTGTGGCTGGAGCCCCATGAAGGGCAGCTGCCAGCCATGAAGAAGTGGGGGGAGGTCAGGAGACCAGCTCCCCCCGCAGTAATTTCGCTGCAGGAGAAAGAGTGGCCGGAGCCCCACGGAGGGGAGCTGCCGGCCATGAAGAAGGGGGGGCAGGTCTGGAGACCACCCCCAAAATTTTTCTGGCCAGAGGAGCCGGCCTGTGCGTGGTCCACTGGGACGCTACAGTTGTTGGGGTGGGAGGAGGACATCCCGCCGTGGCCGCCCCCGGAGACACCTTGCTTCCCCTGTTCCTGGGCCGGGACTGCTAGCCGGAACTTTAGGGAATAAGGGGGGGAGGTGGCCGAAAAGGCCATGTGTGCTGCGCACAAGGGGGGCATGTGTGGCGGAGTGTCCCGTCCCTATTATTATTATTTATATTATTGTTTGCGGCGCGGATAACAGCGCCGCGTATTTCTTATTATTTATATTTAAAAACCTCGTGAGGATGCATGACTGATCAGCTACTGATTATGTAACTAGCTGACAGTCACGCATCCTTACCAAACGCGTGCAGACTCTGGCCGAGGGGTAATAAGATAATTAACAACTAGTTAACCCCTCGGCCAGAGTATAAGAACCTGCAGCTGTCCGTTCGGCAGGGGTTGAGTGTACAGAGGAGAGTACGGAGAGTGGAGAGAGGAGAGAGCAAGGAGACAATACAATTGCTAAAACGTGCTGGATTAGCCAGCACAACACTTACTTGTTTGTCTGTTTATTTGTTTGGCCCTCGTGCCCTTTGGTTTCTGTTTTCTGTTTTGTTTAAATCTTTTGTTTGTTTATTATAATGCAGTTGCATTCAGCTTCACCCACCCATCCATTGTTTTGGTTTCAGTTACTTCCTGGTCCATGACGTCACCACACCTCACCACTGCGCAAGTAAAACTCACATTTAACTTAAACTCTTCACAATGTTTTAGAAAAGGGGGCATTGTACAAAGAAAAAACACCTCACCGTTTTGGTTTTCATTTTGTTACAGTCCTCAGAAAATACTAGGACCAAACAAAACGTTGATCACTCTGCTTAACATGTACCTTGCAAGTTGGGCCCGTGTTTGAAAAGTTTGAAGCACACTTCCATCTGTATCGTTATTCTGACTCGCTTACCAAACCTGAAGCTGCGGTTTGATCCAGTTGTTTTATTTTAATCTCTACTGTCCCACACATCACTTGCCATTTTAGAAAATTGCACGCAAATTTTGGCAACGTGGTAAATCGGTGGAAGGCAAAACGCGTTATGATAATTATTTCTAATATTTATCAACTATGTAATTTATGGCGAACACTGACATGGATTTTTGCCTTCAAATTCATGTGCAGCAGTGTTCGTTTTGAATATTTCAGATAGTTTCTCCGCCACACTAAAGAACATCACTTTTACTTCATAATAATGATTAGTACTCCATACCGCTGTTTTCATGTTGCACTGCTAAAGTCTTCTCTCGTTGATCAACGAATGAGCACTGACACAATGCGAAATGGGCGGAGATTTGTGACTCAAGCCAAAATGAAATCTGATCAGAATGAAAGCTCGGCCAATCAACATGCAGTGATTATATTGACGGTAATTGTGGCCAATAGCAGCTAACAGAAACATGTGAGGAAACAGAATGCCAGCAGCTGAATGAAAGCGCGTTTGTGAAACGTTGCGCTAGTGGACTGCGTGAGTGGATGGAATGCATCCGCGTTGGATGATGAGCAGATTAAATAAGAACCGGTACCGAGTACCGGCATCAAAACAAGTAGTACCGGTGAGTACCGGTAGAATTTCACCCCTGGGTCAAACCAATGTTTGTGTAGGGTGCGGTGTATCGTTTTACTTTTTTATTATTATTTTTTCTTTTTTATCAATGTTGGCCTTCTGGAGTCATCTGAATGCCTTTCCACTTTCTTCATTTTAAACCGTTCCATAACAGAACATAGAATAACAGTGCATATACACAGAGCAAAAAGAGTGGACAAGCAAATCAAAGAGGAGCTGGCACTGCCCCTCTGCCCTACGGGTTGCCTGCCTTTGTATACAGGCATATTGATTTTTTTTTTTTTTTGTCCTGCAGTTGCCTTTAATTTATTTTTCTGCACACACTACTACTTTGTATATGGAGTAGAATACGTGATTATAAAATCTAACACTAGTACGTGCAATACTCTCTCAAATAAACGTGTTATGATTTTGAATGTGCAGTTCTTAAGAACGGTATTATTGTCATTGCTTGCCCCCCATCACCTCTTTCTTTATAAGCACTGAAGGTATTGTACAAAATTACTTTCTAATCACCCTGTACATCCCTCACAGACTGTGTGGGCACTTCTTGGAGGAATATGTATTTGGCTACTGTGAAGCTATGATGACCTGCTCTTACAAAAAAAAATCTGTTATTTAAATATAGTTTAGTTTGGCAAATTTGCTCTTGTGAGCATCTCCAAAACAAATAGATAAAAGTCTGCTTTGAGAGGGTGGTGAACTACAGTGGGCCCCAGAGTACTGGAGTTTTTTTAATTATTTTTTTTTTAAACACTTTTGAGAATCAAAGCATGTTCAAGGACTTATGAAAATGTATTCTGTTGCAACAAAAGGGTCACAACTCAAATGTTATTGTAAAATACCTTGCACTTAGTATTGTAAATGTATGGAAAGAAATATATTCAAAAGTTCTTAAAATTGTACAGTACAAAATGGGGAAACGTTAAATTTGAGTTGCTCTTTCTCTATAGAGCTGGCGTAGTCGGATTCCTTCACGGCACGGCGTGGCTTGGCTTGAGCGCAGTACAGCCCCACTGCAGCTGCCCATGCTCCTGTGCTGGGTTGGCTCAGTTGCCTTTGCCCCCCCGTTACACGAGTTGTGTCTATACATTATGACCCTGATGGCTTGCCATAGACTGTGTATGCCATTGACGTGTTAAGTAGCGGACACGGCTCATTTGTATACCTCTGACGATTGGTTACATAAAATATCTGGGTAACTGTACATGATGGAAAATCACAACAAAAACCATTACTGGACAGTAAAATAACCAGCCTGTAGTTTCATAAATCACGCTTTAAATACTGCCCGGTAATTTATTTTACTGGCCGGAAATTACATAATCTTTTATGAAATGGGCCTGTAACTGATGAGCAACAAATTGGTTTATTTAAAGTCGGGTCATCTAAAATTGTAAACATATATGATTTTGTGGGTGAACTACATCTGGTCTTGTTTCTAGTGATTTGTGGAGTGGTCCTTTGTAGCATTGACAGTGTACAATCTTCTGACGATAAACGGGTTTGCGTGCCACATTCTGATGATGTTCCACACCGGTAATTAAAAAGAAAGAACAACAACTTAATGAAATAATATACAATAAATCAGATGTTGAATGCAAACTACTTTTTATTGGCTTTCTACTTTGTTTAGATACAGAACTGCAGATCTATATGAGAGGCAGAGGGACGATGTCAGGGGCGATGTCAGGGGCGATGTCAGGGGCGATGTCAGAGCCCATGTCGACATGCCCGCAGAGAGACACGCCGAAGATGAGCAGATCAACCCGGAGGCAGGCACCGGCGTCGATGAAGAACATCTCACCTGAAACACACACAGAGCAAACAAAGCAATAAAGCCGTGCTCGTGAGAGCAGCAATACTGTGATCCTCAGGAGTCTCTTCACTTAGGGGTCGATTTGATCAGCCAGTACATTCAATAATAAGCGTTTTCCACTAGAAGTCTTTTTCATCAATGGCTTCACAGTCAAAACGCTTGTTGTTTAATTTAGATTATTTCAGTATTACTAAATATAGCACCATTGCATGTTTTATATTTAAGTTTTTTTTAGAGCATTTTACAGCACTGGGGAATCCCCCCTGGCGTGAACAAACCATTTATTACAGGGGTGATCCCAGGAAAACCAAGAAAGGTGGTTGATGCAATCCATTCCCGGGTGCTGTGAAATGCTTCAATGTATTCCAGCTGTAAGATACTCTAATATAATGTGTAAAATACTCTAATACAATTCAGCTGCGGCTCATCACAGTATAGGCTGATTAATTGACCCATATGCCTCTTAAAAGCATTTTTAAGCCTTGTTCTGACTGCCTCTCTTTACTGAATATGAATATAAATCACAAAGTCACTCTTGGAAGATCAAAAGCCACATTTCAAAACAGTCCAGTTTGAGTTTTCTGTTGTATCAGTAGACTAACAACTGAAAACAGTGTTTCATTATACCTTGAGAGACAGGGTCGACTGGACATATTAACTGATATGAGACAGGGCTGATTATCTGTATTAACTCATACAGCAGGGGGGTCCAATCCCGGTCCTGGAGGGCCATTCCACTCCAGGTTTAACAGGTAGAATTAGATAAGGAACTACTTCAGGGTCTGGATGGAGGTTTAGTTGGTTCAATTAAACAATTTAGAACAGGGTTGGAACAAAGACCAGGAGTGGAAGGGCCAGCTTTGGCCCCCCCTGTGATCCCGTCTGGGCCTCACCGATCTGCTCCTGTGCCCAGTAGGCCGGAAGTCCCTGGCACAGCGCCTGCACGGGGGCCCCCAGCTTCCCCTGATCCTTCATCGGGACGGGGTTCACGTTGTACTTCTTGCCTGGGGGAGGGGGGCTCTGCTTGTGATTCTGAGAGAGAGAATGGCATCAGGAATATCATTGGGAGGGGTGGAGTAAACAGCAGAATTTGCTGTTGCAATGTGTAGCTATCCTGTCACAGTCTGAGAGACACGCTTTAGAGACACTGCTGCACTTTCTGTTCACACTGCATTTGATGCACCTGTAAATCTGTATGCATGTATTGCATTTGTTGAAACATGAAGTATTTCTAGTGATTGATGAGTATCCTGTGGGATCCGGATGCTCCTTGGATAGCGAGCTGTTTGCTGTCTTGAAATTCTCTGTTACTATCTGTGGTGGAGTGTCCCGCCCCTATATTTATATGTACACTGTGTTTTTATGATTTGTATTATTGTTTGCGGCGCAGATAAAAGCACCGCGTATTTGTTATTGTTTTTATAGTTTAAAAACCTTGTGAGGATGCGTGGCTGATCAGCTAGTGATTTATTTAGCTAGCTGACAGTCACGCATCCTTATTAAACTCGTGCAGACGGTGACCATCTCCCGAGTTAATTCATTGATTAATTGTTGCTAATCAGGAGATGGTCACTGTGTATAAACCTGCAGCTCTCTGCCCTCAGGGGAGAGCGTATTAGGAGTGAGAGCGGAGAGAGAAAACGATACATAAAAACAACTGCTAAACCTTATTTGTTTATTTGTTTGGCCCTTGTGCCTTTTTGTTTGTTGTTTGTTTAAATCTTTTGTTTTGTTTTATTATTTAATAAAACGCTGAGCGCTGTTCCATTGTTTGGTTTCCGTTTACTTCCTGTTCCGTGACGTCACCAGTCACACGCCACTCAACAGCTGCTCGGCCACACTATCATATACAATATGCATAATATCAGGCATGGTTCATTTTACTTTCATGGAACTGCCATAGAGTACATTTGCAGAAATGAACTTGGCTATTGCCCCATTCTTGTTTTTTCCATGTGTATCGGATCCTAGGCTGTCCCAGTCGTGCTTTTTGCTCATTAATGGCTCATTTTGCATTGATTTTGTTTTGCTCGCTGTATTTTGCTTGCTGTGTTGTGTGTGTGTGTTGTGTGCGCTGTGTTGTGTGTGCTGTGTTGTGTGTGTGTGTGTGCTGTGTTGTGTGTGCTGTGTTTTGTGTGCTGTGTTGTGTGTTGTTGTGTGTGCTGTGTTTTGCTCACAGTGTTGTGTGTGCTGTGTTGTGTGTGTGTGTTGTGTGTGCTGTGTTGTGTGTGTGTGTGTGCTGTGTTGTGTGTGCTGTGTTGTGTGTGTGCTGTGTTGTGTGTGTGTGTGTGCTGTGTTTAGCTTGCTGTGTTTTGCTTGCTGTGTTGTGTGTGCTGTGTTGTGTGTGCTGTGTTGTGTGCGCTGTGTTGTGTGTGTGCTGTGTTTTGCTCACAGTGTTTTGTGTGCTGTGTTTAGCTTGCTGTGTTTTGCTCTGGCTGCAGTGACCCTCACCTTCTCATTGTCCAGAGTCTCTCTGAGCTTATCCAGGGCAGGGAAGGTGTTCCGGTTCATTTTGGCTGCATAACATGCCCGGCCGTCGAACACCCTGTACGCAATGATCCCCTGAAACAAAGCGCACATCCACCCAGCGTCACGCAAAGTAGATCCAACCCAGGGGGCTTCAAAACCCCCTCCCCTCTTCCCCTCCCCTTAGCACCTCTTCTCTCCCCTCTCCACCCCATTCAACTCCTCCTATTAGAACACCATTCATCTCTCCCTTTTCCTGTATTCCTCCCCTCCCAACTTCTCTCCCTGCCTTCATCTCTTCTCCTCTCTCTATTTATCTAGTCCCCCTCTCTCCCCCTCTCCCCGGCACTCACGTTCTTGTAGTCGAAGAGGACAGTGGCTGAGTCTCGCCCGGCCCACACATGCTCTGTCGCCAGCTGCTCCTCCTTGTTGATGAGCAGCATGTAGCGAGACAGACCCCCGTCCTTCCGAGTCTTAGAGACGGACACTGCCTGAATACAGAGAGGGGAGAGGGGAGAGAGAGAGGGGGCAGGAGGTGGAGAGGGGGTGGAGGAGGGAGAGAGAGGAGAAAAGGGAGAGGTGAGAGGGGGACTGTATTATTGAGTATAAGAAATTTAAGAAATACAAAAATAAAAATCGATTTAAAACACATGGTGCATTATAAGCAAACACTGCAGTACACAAGCACTGCTTATATTTATACACACACACGCACAATACAAGATGAAAACATTTTAGTGGAGGGTAAAGTCACAATGCCAAAGCTAGCTTGTAAAATAAATACTTTTTTTTAAGCTGGGCTATGACATTTTATATATATATATATATATATTATATATATATATATATATATATATATATATATATATATAATATATTTATAAACTCCAGTATGTCCGGTTAGGGTTGGAGTTTTATCTATCTATCTTTCTATAAAATATAAATGCTTATTTACAATAGAACCTCAAATTTCTGTCTGTCTGTTACTTTAGGTTGTATTATTTTCAATATTTTGTTTTTAATAATATTTTATTGTTTTCCCAAAATAACATCAATACATAATCAGTTCATCTGCTAGTGTACAATAAACAAACCCCACATGTCAGTGAATGGACACGCAGCCGAGCGATTGAATGTTACAATGAGACTGAAAGCAGGAGTGGTGAAGAAACGAAAGGGGCACAGCCAGGGGTACATTTTTACATAACATGTACTGATAGACCTTTGAGGTCCCACTTTCTAAGAAAGCTGCTAATCACACACAGGCTGCAAACTCACCTCTTCAGCAAGAGCCTGAGCCAGGAAGGCTGCAACAAACACTGCGAGAGCAAGGTGCTGCAAGAAAAACACACAACAAGGTCATGAAGCTGAAGAACTGGGGATCAATTAAACACACGACAAGGTCATGAAGCAGAAGAACTGGGGATCAATTAAACACACGACAAGGTCATGAAGCTGAAGAACTGGGGATCAATTAAACACACGACAAGGTCATGAAGCTGAAGAACTGGGGAGCAATTAAACACACGACAAGGTCATGAAGCTGAAGAACTGGGGAGCAATTAAACACACGACAAGGTCATGAAGCTGAAGAACTGGGGATTAATTAAACACACGACAAGGTCATGAAGCTGAAGAACTGGGGATTAATTAAACACACGACAAGGTCATGAAGCTGAAGAACTGGGGATCAATTAAACACACGACAAGGTCATGAAGCTGAAGAACTGGGGATCAATTAAACACACGACAAGGTCATGAAGCTGAAGAACTGGGGATCAATTAAACACACGACAAGATCATGAAGCTGAAGAACTGGGGAGCAATTAAACACACAACAAGGTCATGAAGATGAAGAACTGGGGATTAATTAAACACACGACAAGGTCATGAAGCTGAAGAACTGGGGAGCAATTAAACACACGACAAGGTCATGAAGCTGAAGAACTGGGGATTAATTAAACACACGACAAGGTCATGAAGCTGAAGAACTGGGGATCAATTAAACACACGACAAGGTCATGAAGCTGAAGAACTGGGGATCAATTAAACACACAACAAGGTCATGAAGCTGAAGAACTGGGGAGCAATTAAACACACGACAAGGTCATGAAGCTGAAGAACTAAGGATTAATTGAACACACTACAAGGTCATGAAGCTGAAGAACTGGGGATTAATTAAACACACGACAATGTCATGAAGCTGAAGAACTGGGGAGCAATTAAACATACGACAAGGTCATGAAGCTGAAGAACTGGGGATCAATTAAACACACGACAAGGTCATGAAGCTGAAGAACTGGGGAGCAATTAAACACACGACAAGGTCATGAAGCTGAAGAACTAAGGATTAATTGAACACACAACAAGGTCATGAAGCTGAAGAACTGGGGATTAATTAAACACACGACAATGTCATGAAGCTGAAGAACTGGGGAGCAATTAAACATACGACAAGGTCATGAAGCTGAAGAACTGGGGAGCAATTAAACACACGACAAGGTCATGAAGCTGAAGAACTGGGGAGCAATTAAACACACGACAAGGTCATGAAGCTGAAGAACTGGGGATCAATTAAACACACGACAAGGTCATGAAGCAGAAGAACTGGGGAGCAATTAAACACATGACAAGGTCATGAAGCTGAAGAACTGGGGATCAATTAAACACATGACAAGGTCATGAAGCTGAAGAACTGGGGATTAATTAAACACACGACAAGGTCATGAAGCTGAAGAACTGGGGATTAATTAAACACACAACAAGGTCATGAAGCTGAGGAACTGGGGATTAATCAAACACATGACACACAGACACAGCTGAGCTTCAATTAAACACACGACACACAGACACAGCTGAGCTTCAATTAAACACACGACACACAGACACAGCTGAGCTTCAATTAAACACATGACACACAGACACAGCTGATCTTCAATTAAACACACGACACACAGACACAGCTGAGCTTCAATTAAACACACGACACACAGACAGTGAGTTGCTGTACAGGACCACAGTCTGCGTTGTTCAACAGCTCTTACAAATCCATTGTAAAGCTGCCATTGCTTCAACACTGTGGGTCTGCTAATGGATTTGAATGGGTACCGTCTTCAATAGTGAATAAGGAACAGTAATAAGGGCAGTCATACAGTATACAGTACAGGTCTGGAAATAAAGACTCCCTTTGCACAGCTTCTTCACCCATTAGCCACACTGTTCAGGTAACAAGATCAGGTGAGTCTTATTAAACTCATAGTAAAACCAGGACTGGATCAAACTGCTCTGCAGTGGGAGTCTTATTTCCATCCCTGCAGTGCATAATATATAGCAGACTATTCTATTGATAACATCACAGATGTCTTTGAATCAAACAGTTTGTATCAGATAAACATTAGTTGTACTATTCTAATTATTCTTACTAAACACACTTATAATACAGTGGCAGAAAGCCCATTCGTAATATATCAGGTAGATATCAGCTTGCATCCCTATATGATATTCTTTATGTATTTTCAATAAGTTGTCGGCTCTTACCTTAGCCATGGTTCCAGTGGAGTCGAGTGTAGACTGGTACCCCCTGCCTGCCCGCTATATAGCAGCCTGACACCCACAGTGTGCTGGACACGAGCCAAACGCAAACAGGCACAACAAAGACGAGGAATTCTGTATTGATACGTGTTCACATATTGACTGAGGTGGGAACATCTGATAACTGAGCCAGTTCCCAAACAGCTAATCAAAACGAAGATAAGAGGCTGAAGGGAATTCCAGCATTCTGAGCCAACTCTCACCCCCTGAGAGAAAGGGTGCTCCCTCCAATCCAGGGCAGGCTTGAGGCATGGAGACTGAACTGCTCCCTCTCTCTCACCCCCTGAGAGAAAGGGTGCTCCCTCCAATCCAGGGCAGGCTTGAGGCATGGAGACTGAACTGCTCCCTCTCTCTCACCCCCCTGAGAGAAAGGGTGCTCCCTCCAATCCAGGGCAGGCTTGAGGCATGGAGACTGAACTGCTCCCTCTCTCTCACCCCCCTGAGAGAAAGGGTGCTCCCTCCAATCCAGGGCAGGCTTGAGGCATGGAGACTGAACTGCTCCCTTCTGCCTTCACCCCTTAAGAGAAAGGGCACTCCCTCCAATCCAGAGCAGGCTTGAGACATGGAAACTGAACTGCTCCCTCCCTGCCTCACCCCTTAAGAGAAAGGGAGCTCCCTCCAATCCAGGGCAGGTTTGAGGCATGGAGACTGAACTGCTCCCTCCTGCCCTCACCCCTTAAGAGAAAGGGTGCTCCCTCCAATCCAGGGCAGGCTTGAGGCATGGAGACTGAACTGCTCCCTCCCTCCCTCCCTCACCCCTTAAGAGAAAGGGCACTCCGTCCAGTCCAGGGTAGGCTTAAGGCATGAATTTCACTAAATCACCGCTTGTCTCATCCTTGCACACATTTTTGCCCAATCTAATGGAATATCAAGGCAGTTTGATGTTTTTTTTTTAATGTTCCTAGGATGACTTCTAAAAACCCTAATGTTGCTGGCATGTTTGGTTTTTAGATGTTCCTATAAGTGAATGTGTTGTATGTAGGGGGTGTCTGTTATTGTATGTTGTATATTATTCTATATCACCAGTCCTGTCCCCATTGGAACCTGTTAGCAGCACCTCCACTTCCAATGGAACTGAGAGTGTAGATCTCACCTCACAATGTCAACCACAAAGCATTCAAAACGTTTCAACCACAACAATATGTTACAATATATCAGTCTGTATTATAACTGCTTATAATATGTTTCCAAGTGTTCGATGGCTGCCTCTAATAATAATAATAATAATAATAATAATAATAATAATAATAATAATAATATCTTTATTTTTTTATAACACTTTTCATAGTGGACCACCATCACAAAGCACTTTACAGAGGTAGGCTGAGTCACTTACAATAGGACATTGATTTAACATCTCATCTGCAGGACGGAGCACAAGGAGGTTAAGTGACTGGCTCAGGGTCACACACAGTGAGTCAGTCAGTGGCAGGGGTGGGATTTGAACCGGTGACCTTCTGGTTACAAGCTGAGACTGTACTTTCTCTTTCACTCTGTGTGTGACAGTCCTGACTTGATCAGAGGCAGCCACTGAACACCTAGAAACATACAGGGGATGCCATGTGGAGCAGTGTGCTGTTCTCTGGCTGCTCAGACTGTGTGTGTAGAAAGAGACACGCACACCCGACAGACACACTTTAGAAATCACAAGCATAGATACTAGAACCTAAAAGAAAGTCTTGTGTTGTTTTTACTTTCAGACTGTGCCGTGCGTTCTATCCACGGGATGACATCTGCTCACATGACAATGACATGTTCCGGAATTCAGACAACTCCTTAGCAGTGATTGGTTGATTTTGCATATGTGGTTTTTCTACACTACTTCCATGTATTTCCTACCTTCTGGTCTGAACTTTAAAGTACAATACAATACAATACACATTTATTTTTATACAGCGCCCTTTACACCATGGCATCCCAGAGTTCAAAACAAAACAAGAGAGCTCATGTGTACAATACACTCCAGATACAACCGATTGTGTAAAAGCACATTCAAAAAGTATGATTTCAATGTCGACTTCAATCCAGTGTTTAAACCAGCGTAACGATGTCACCCGGAATAGAGTTCCACAAACGAGGAGCACAACAGCAGAAAGCTCCGGCTGATTTTCTGATCTTAGGATCGAATAGGAATAGACAGGGATATTGGGGATAGGGTGGCCCTAATCCATGAAGGACCTTATAAGTGATAGTGTGTGTGTGTGTATAGTGATAGTGTGTGTGTAGTTATAGTGTGTGTATAGTGATAGTGTGTGTAGTTATAGTGTGTGTATAGTGATAGTGTGTGTGTGTAGTGATATTGTGTGTGTAGTGATAGTGTGTGTGTAGTGATAGTGTGTGTGTGTGTGTATGTGTGTGTATAGTGATAGTGTGTGCGTGTGTAGTTATAGTGTGTGTGTAGTGATAGTGTGTGTGTATATTGTAGTGTTTGTGTTGATAGTGTGTGTGTGTATGTGTGTGTATAGTGATAGTGTGTGTGTGTGCAGTGATTGTGTGTGTGTAGTGATAGTGTGTGTGTGTATGTGTGTGTATAGTGATAGTGTGTGTGTGTGTAGTGATTGTGTGTGTGTGTGTGTGTGTGTAGTGATAGTGTGTGTGGTGATAGTGTGTGTGTAGTGATAGTGTGTGTGTATGTGTGTGTATAGTGATAGTGTGTGTGTATGTGTGTGTATAGTGATAGTGTGTGTGTAGTGATAGTGTGTGTGTAGTGTTAGTGTGTGTGTGTATAGTGATAGTGTGTGTGTAGTGATAGTGTGTGTGTGTAGTGTTAGTGTGTGTGTAGTTATATTGTGTGTGTGTGTAGTGATAGTGTGTGTGTGTATAGTTATTTTTATTTATTGATTTATTCTTTAATCCTTTAACCAGTAAATAAACCCATTGAGACCGAGGCCTTATTTACAAGAGTGTCCCGGCAAGATGACCAGAAACAGACAGCAGTGATTTCACATCCCTAAAAACAACATCACTCTAAAAGACAATGACATCATACATTCAATCTGGGGTCAGAAGCATTTACACTTCCATACTTGGAACCGACTCATTAAAATCAATGTAATCTCAGTCATTATTCTTCATTTAGCAGCTGATACATTTGGGTTATTTATCTAATGCTTGATCATATCCCGGATGCTCTTGTCCAGACTATTCCATGCCATAGGGGGCGCTGTAGCTAAATGCTGATCGGCTAACCCAGGACCTTCTCCAAAGCACTTGATAAATAAGTGCAAGACTAGATCGTAAGCTATGTTTACCTGTAGCAACAAACCTAGGTAATGGGCAACAAACCTATTACAGTTTTACACACAAAAAAGTACCCAGTGCAGTCGCCTTCTACAATGAAGTGACATCCAATTTAAAGAAGCCAGTAACTGGCAGTGATGGGTTGAGAGTGGCATTCTAATACAATCTGGTTGCTTTGTTCATTAGTCCATCCAATTTTTTTAATTGCTCACAGAGGCATGTAAAAATAAAGTACCACCATAATCAAACAAAGGAAATATACAGCTCTTTATAGCACGATTTCTATTTGAAGTGTATAGCGATAGTGTACGCTGTGTGTTGTGATGTCTCTACACAGTGAATATGGAGCAATCCCACACTCTGTTAGTGGTTGATAACATGGGAAAGGCTGACTGCCTATAAAGCAAATATAGGTGGAGAGGGGAGTGATGTGAAACTGATTCTTTATCTGATTCAAGGCTGCTCACACTTATCTGATTCAAGGCTGCTCACGCCGTACACTCAGTCTCACCTTGAGAAGCCAGGGTGCAGGATTGTAGAAGCAGACTTCACACTTGTGGAGCCACAGCATCTGAAACCAATGCACCTGAATGATGTAATCCACTGGCAAAATCAACAAGTTAGCATATTCAAATCACGAATGAATCACTTTTTAGTTTATATGATACCATTGGTTCTATTAATTATAAACTTATTTTTAAGAGCATTGATATTTTATTGTATTGTAACTTTGGTATTTTAATACTGACTAATTGTATTTTTTATTCCTATTTCTGACCTGTATTACTAAGTTTATATTTATTGATTGATTGATTGGATAACACTTTGTGTTTAATTTAATTTTAATCTGGTATTCTTGGTATTTTTACTTTGTGTTTAATGGTTGTGATTAATTCTGTAAAGCACTTTGAGATGTTCATATGAAAGATGGTAGAAATATATATATATATTATATATATATATATATATATATATATATATATATATATATATATATATATATATATATATATATTTGTAATTATCTGCTTTGTGTTTTTTTATATATATGTCACAGGCAAGATCAGCCAGAAGTGAGAGCCAGCGCCACCTAGTGCACAGCTGTGTATTGCCAGCAAAACAAAAGGAAACAGGAGTCAAAGGGGCTGACCACTAGATGGCACTGGTGCATACTTCTTTAGTTTTGCCTTTTTAACCTGAATTACAATTATATTTGTTTTCATCTACCAGTAATTTCTTATTTTTGTAATTTCCAGTTTTTTTCAATTGTTTTATGGTTATGGTACACTTACCTCATACATTCAAAAATAGAAAATTCTGCCAATTTTTTTGTTGTTAAGCTTTAATAGATCATTTTTAGAAAAATAAAGTGAGGAAAATAAGAAATTATGAATGTATTCAGAAATATAGGTTAAAATATTACTGCGTATTACTGCCGTTGCCCTTTAGAGCAGGATTTCCCTAGTCCTGGGGACCCCCCTGGGTCTGCTGGCTTTCATCCCAACTGAACTCTCAGTTACTCAACTAGACCCTTCATTGAACTGATCATTTGCTTAATTAGACCGTTTTACTTGTTTTCAGCTCTTTAACAGAACAGATATGAGAAATCCCTAATGTATTGCAAACTTTTGTGAAACTGAACTATTCATAACCAAAAATGTAATAAAATGATTTGAAATCTTCTGGAAAAAAAAGTAAAAACATTTGCCCTTATTCAACTTATTCCACATAACATAGGCCTATTTTTATAATAATAATTCCAGTACTCTTTCCAGTGTCTCTGCTTTCAGCACAGGGAAGGCAGCATTCAATCTGCTTAGTGTATTCCATGCCGTTGTGCTCCATTGTATAAATTTGCACACCATGATTGCCTTCGTATTAATGTACTGAGAAATTAAGCTCTTGTCGGCTATACCTGAAATATGTAATTATTTCTGATTCGATTTATACCTTTTATAGTCTACAATACACCTTTGGTCCTATAACCGAATGCATGTGTTTTGTGTGTGAATTAAATAATGAGGACTAATACATGTTTTGTTCCTCCTCTCACACAGCTTCATTCATTGTGGTGGTGTTTTAGGAAAATGAGATTATACATGTGAATGTGGTTTAAGAAAATGTTCTTCTGAATTCAGCCTTATACTTTCGTGCATAAATACATTTCATACATAATGTTCTTAAGTTAAAACTATTGTAATTAAAAAAACAATAATGATTAAGATGTTAGGTTTCTTAAAAAAAAAATTCGATCTTGTAACAAAAAAATAACACTCAGAGTTTGAGCCCCCTCTCCTTTAGTTCCTGTTGGTCGCACACTACAGTAATAGCCTAGGGCCATCCACCCCTTTTTTAGGAGGTCGTAGCTGTGTCCAATTTTCAGTATCAGAGTTTCCCTGAAAACCTAGCTTTGCGTTGGTGCAAGGTTGTGCCAGAACTTTGTGGGCGTTTCACGGCGTTCCCTGCTTTTCTTGACCCACCTCCCAGTTTACCTGCAATCTTCAATCAGCAGAATGATCACATCCTACGGTGGCCCAAACGTGCAAGTCAGTGTCATCTTAGTGCAGCGGAATCTACAAAGATGCATGTCGAATTCACAGAGAAGGGTGACGAATACAGAAAAACGTATGACGGAAATACAAATGGGCAGCATCTTAAAAGGGTGACGAATACAGAAAAGCGTGACAGAAAGGGGGCTCCCGAGTGGTGCATTCGGTAAAGGCGCTCCGCGTGGAGTGCAGGATGCCCCCTATAGCCTGGACGTCGCCAGTTTGAGTAAAGGCTATTCCATTGCTGACCGTGGACAGGAGCTCCCAAGGGGCGGCACACAATTGGCCGGTTAGGTCAGCCAGGGTGTCCTTGGCTCACCGCGCACCTGCGACCCCTGTAGTCTGGCCGGGCGCTTGCAGGCTTGCCTGTAAGCTGCCCAGCGCTGCGTTGTCCTCCGACGCTGTAGCTCTGAGGCGGCTGCACGATGAGTCTGCAGTGTGTAAAGAAGCGAGCGGCTGATGGCACAGGCTTCGGAGGACAGCGTGTGTTCATCTTCGCCCCTCCCGATGGGGTGAGATGAGCCTAAAAATAATTGGACATTCTAAATTGGAAGAAAAAAATAATTGCCGACTACGGAAAAAAAAAGCATGATGGAAGTAACATTTTTATTTCCGTCATGCTTTTCTGTATCCACTACCCTTTTATTTATCAGCAGATCATTCACAACTCTGACAAGGGCCGTCTCGGGGCTATGTGCAGCATGAAAACCAGACTGAAGCTTCTCTAATATACCCTTGTGGAAGAGTGTGGGTATTCACTGACACGGGAGACAGAAGAGTGTATTTGACAACACCGCACAGGTGCCCAGTTTTATTTATTACTTTTGTTTTTTTTTCTTTTTCAAGTGCTTTAGTTTAGCCCGCAGAGGGCGCTGTTGTCCGTGGCCTGAATACCAGCGATGGTAGACAGGACCACAGAGATACCCACAGGTAAACGGACCCGCTGACGCACTCACAGGTGCTCTCAAATAACAACAAAAGGCGAAATCAAAAAGAGAAAATAAAACACAGTAATCAAAAACTACAAAGAAAAGGTGCTGCAGTGGGCAGTGTTACCACGACCGTCGCTATCCGCATGGCCCGGGTCTCCGTCCTACACTTCACCGCTCCCTCAGCCTGCTTGCTATACACTTAAGGGGTTTGCCCAAGGTTTCCCTGCTATCAATATTTTAAACGTTCTTTCTTTAGGTTTCTTTTGGTTTTCTTCCCTGGCCGTTCTCGGTTCTGGAGTAGAGCTTCTGCTAGCTTGTTGTTTCGTCGTACCTGGGCAGAGCTGAGGGAACAACAGAACGTTATTTTATAGGGCCAGCAATCCCCCCCAAGGACCGCCTCTCAGCCACTCAGAGAGAGGGAAAGCCCACACACCCTCTCTCCCACCTCTCTGTGTCACTGCCATGACTGACAGGCGGATATTGCAAGGCTGCTGCCCTTGCAATGAACGCACCAGAAGAGTCAGCACAGATCTCCCTTAAGTTATTGAGGACTTGGGCTGCCCAAATGATTTTAGCTCAGAAAATAAGGAAACGCCCATCTGAAAGGGGTATGATGTATTGAGATTGGCCTAAAGTTCTTTTTAATATCATTTTTTTTTTTCACAATTCAGCAAATATATGTGACTTTGACCCATATTCATAAAACTTACCGTCTCCTTTATCGTGCCAGTAACAGTGTTTAACATGACAGTATTTCATGGGTGATTCAAACACTGTTTACCGTCACAAAACTGAAGAATAACATGCCCATAGAGACCAATTTTCTCATTAGCATATTATTAATAAATCTGTTTCATAAATCTGTATTGTGCCGCATCATAATTAACACGTGCCTTAGACCAGGCGGAGAACGAGATGCGTCTAACGGTATCATTTCCTAGAATAATTTATTCGTTTAGAAAAAAATATTTAAGCCAATAGTATTATTATTATTATTATTCATTTCTTAGCAGACACCCTTATCCAGGGCGACTTACAGTTGTTACAAGATATCACATTATACATTATTTCACATTATACAGATATCACATTATTTTTACATACAATTACCCATTTATACAGTTGGGTTTTTACTGGAGCAATCTAGGTAAAGTACCTTGCTCAAGGGTACAGCAGCAGTGTCCCCCATTGGGGATTGAACCCACAACCCTCCGGTCAAGAGTCCAGAGCCCTAACCACTACTCCACACTGCTGCCCACTGTAATAGTAATAATAATAAAAACCGCCTGTGTTTAATTATCCAATAATTAAATAATTTAAGTAGTTTGTTATTTGCAACGCATACACTGAATTGCATTGCTAACTCATCTGAACAGGATAGGCTGCTTTACTGGTTGGAAAACATAAATCACGTGTGTAGCGTACTTGCTCTGAGAAAATGCCCGGCTTCGGCGTGCTTGTGTGGACTGGACATTGAGTTGAGCTGCGACTTGCTCTGTATTATGAAGGGATTCGTAGCATGGAATCGATTTAACAGGAGCGCAATTATTCACCTTTTTGAAGAAGTAAGCTGTACTGAAGAGTCGAGCTGCTAGGAACAAGGCTGGGCCCGTATTGTTATTGTTATTGTTATTGTTGTTATTATTATTATTATTATTATTATTATTATTATTATTATTATTATTGTTATTTATTTCTTAGCAGACGCCCTTATCCAATATCCTTATTATTGCGTGTGCATAGGATTCTGATGTTGGTGAGTTTTATTTTGTCGTTCCTGCAGTAGTTCTGTACCCCCCAGCCGTGCACCGAAAGCTAGTAGGCATTCTATCTATCGATAGAGGCTGCTCAGGTCATTTTAAAGTCAATTATATTTTATTAGAACCCCCCCAACACGTACGCGTGTTTATTATTTACAGTTATGCCCAAATGTTTTGCAGACTATAGAATGAACTCATTTTGTTTCATAAAGTCAAATGAAACATGCTGAATAATGTTACTGTAACATTGTTACATACCACTTTGTAGTTTTCCATATACTGACAAATTTAACAATGTGACATTTTGAAGTCTATGAAATACTGTACTACTATTATGGCTTCTGGTAGACTGTTGGATATGACTTTATAGTTTCTATGATGACATGATGTTAAATAAAAGATATAAATTATGTTCATCTATATAATTGTCTCAATGGTAAAATTCTAGATGATGCAAAACCTTTGACCATAGCTGTATATTGAAAATACATGTTAGTGTCAAACGGAATTGTTAGTTTGTTCAAGAAGTTGAAACCAAATAAATTGCAAGGAATATGTTGCATTTTCTAATCCAATTTTACTATGAAACCGAGTAGTATAACAGTCAGGATTTTTCCATCTATTTATTTCAATCTATTTCTTTCTATTTATTTTAGCTTAAAAGAAGCTTGATATATGGTAAGGTGTGCTGTATGAGAAACAGATTTGAGATGTTATTGCATTTGAATGAATTGTGCAGGTATTTGCAAACTGAGGGAATACAGTAACAAATAAGCATTGGCGATTTTTCTGCCATTTATCAGTTACTTATATTTTAATGTAACTGTGCGGTGTTGTCTTTCTTTGCCATTTGTCATTCAAATGAAAGTTTTAAACATAATATTATGAGAAAAATAACCGTAGCTGTGCTGCAAAGGAAACGTGTGCTAACAGGAGAGGATCCTTTTCCACAACTGCAAGCGCAATATCACAGCTGTGACATGTGCTTTTCCGCTGGTTCCAGTTCTTTATCAGGAAGGCATGTGCATATAAACATTTTAAAAACAGAGACAATTTGAGTACCAATGAATGAATACTTCAAAAATGTATACATATTGGTACACGATACATTAATAAATACAAAATAAGAATGGGAAGGGCCACAAGAAGCTGCAGCAGCAACCGCAGCAACAGCAGGAGGAGGTGAAGGACACCGAGGAAGTCCGCCTGAAGGCCAGGAACCCAGGGCGATATGACCAGCCATCGCTGGTGTGCCTGCTCTGCGAACAGAAGCATCCGTTTGCAGACTGTCCTTTCCGCTATGATGAGAAGCAGGAATGGAGAGAGGTCCCAGAGCATCCACAGCCCAGGAGGGAGGAGACAGAGCCCTTTCCATCCTCTGAGGAGATGCTGGACTGGATGTCGGACCTGGAGTGAAACTGGAAGGACCGCCCGAAGGTTGTTGACCTGCTGTGGGCCAGAGATGGGGAACATTGGGAACGCTGGGAACAGCACTACTCCCCAGTGCCCTTTGTGAATCCGGCAGCCGTGGTGATCAACTACTTGGCTGCCGATATGGGACTGCCCCAGCAGGTTGAATTCCAAGTAGGAGGAGCCACGCCTACCTGCACCCTCACTGGGCTAGAGGAAGAATGCCTGCTGTCCCCATCTCCACCAGCAGAGGGAAAATGCCTGCTGTCCCCATCTCCACCAGCAGAGGGAAAATGCCTACTGTGGCCAGAACCCCACCAAGGGGAGCTGCCGGCCATGAAGAAGGGGGAGGAGGTCCGGAGGCCACCAACCCCAGCAGCAGTTTCGCTGCAGCACTTTCGCTGCCGGAAGTACTGTGGCCGGAGCCCCACAAAAGGAAGCTGCCGACTTTGAAGAAGGTGGGGGAGGTCTGGAGACCACCAACCCCAGCAGCCTTTCTGCTGCCAGGGGTACAGCGGGATGAGAAACTCTCCACGCTGTCAGCACGTCTGCTGACAGCATGGCCAGTAGCAGCCTGGCTACTGGCAACATTGCCGCCCATGAACCCCTTGAAGTCCCTGTTCTTGGCCCGGGACTTTAAGCGAGACTTTGGGGATTTTCAGGGGGGAGGTGGCCATTGAGGCCATGTGTGCTGCGCACAAGGGGGGGGGGGGGGGGATATGTGGCAATGTGTCCCGCCCCTGTGTGCATTTCTGTGTTGTATGTTGCGAGTGGTGTGTTAATGTTGGTGTATAGATATGGCTGCACGGGATATAAATGGGTGTGTGCAGCACGAGTTATTTAAAATGTTAATTGTATTTAGGCACGGGATTGCACTTCACTTCACATGCATTTAAAGTACTTTAATATGTGAACACAGGGTTTTCACAGATTAGTTCATGTGCTGGGATTCAAGTGAATAATTAATTGGTAATTAAATCCCAGCACAATTGTTTATATAGATGCACGTTTCATTCACTCGGGGTTGTGTGTTCAGCGAGAAGGAACGGGAGAGAGTGATGAGAAAAATAATAATAGTGAGCAATTGCTACGTGGTGCTGGTGGACCAGCACGGTACGTGTTTGTTTAGTGTTCGTCCCTGTGTGTTAGTGTTTGTTCATTTTGTTTGTCTGTTTATTTTGGCCTCAAGTGCCGTGTCCTGTGTTGTGTTTTGTTCAGACCTTTTATTTACCATTTCATCCGTCCTGTCTGTCTTGTTCATTTCCTGGTTCTGATGTCACCACTCAGCCAGCCTTGTGACAAAGAAATAAATAACTGATCAATTATAACCAATTCACCATAAACAAAGAATCTGAAGATACTGAAAGCATTGTATCCTCTGCATGTATCACACAGTCATGTGCTGTAATATAACACTTAAACCATAAATGACAAGCACTGAGACAAATTACACTGTGCAGTGACTGCTGTAGAGGAGTTTTGTTTGGGATGATCTAAAAAATTGTATAAAAAAAAAATTAAGTCACACAATGCACAATAGGAGCTAAAATACCCCTGAAATGTATTGTGTAACAGGCACTACTACTACTAATGATGTATTTGGCCACTTTAATCTCCATAGTATTCTCTGAAATCATCCCCATAGTTTCCAGACCCTACAACAGGACCTGGCCATGCTACAATAATAGCCTCGGATTAGAACATATATCCCTGTTTCTTTTATTTATTTTGTACTTATTACTTATCTTACAATGTGTTCTGTGTGCTTCTCTGTTGTGTTTCTGTGTAGGTTAATTACCATGATCTATTCCAGGCAGAAACAGTATAAAAGTAGACTTTTTATTTTATTCTATCCCTGGTATTGTGGATTCAGCACAAGAAACAAACTGGCAAAAGACACATTTTCATACAGAAATATCTTTACTGCGGGTTACTTCTGCCTTTATTTAGATGTGCACGCAAGTAAAAACTCACATTTAACTTAAACTCCACAATGTTAGAAAAGGGGGCATTGTACAAAGAAAAAACACCTCACTGTTTTGGTTTTCATTTTGTTACAGTCCTCAGAAAATACTAGGACCAAACAAAACGTTGATCACTCTGCTTAACGTGTACCTTGCAAGTTGGGCCCGTGTTTGAAAAGTTTGAAGCACACTTCCATCTGTATCGTTATTCTGACTCGCTTACCAAACCTGAAGCTGCGGTTTGATCCAGTTGTTTTATTTTAATCTCTACTGTCCCACACATCGCTTGCCATTTTAGGAAATGTCACGCAAATTTTGGCAACGTGGTAAATCAGTGGAAGGCAAAACGCGTTATGATAATTATTTCTAATATTTATCAACTATGTAATTTATGGCGAACACTGACATGGATTTTTGCCTTCAAATTCATGTGCAGCAGTGTTCGTTTCGAATATTTCAGATAGTTTCTCCGCCACACTAAAGAACATCACTTTTACTTCATAATAATGATTAGTACTCCATACCGCTGTTTTCATGTTGCACTGCTAAAGTCTTCTCTCGTTGATCAACGAATGAGCACTGACACAATGCGAAATGGGCGGAGATTTGTGACTCAAGCCAAAATGAAATCTGATCAGAATGAAAGCTCGGCCAATCAACATGCAGTGATTATATTGACGGTAATTGTGGCCAATAGCAGCTAACAGAAACATGTGAGGAAACAGAATGCCAGCAGCTGAATGAAAGCGCGTTTGTGAAACGTTGCGCTAGTGGACTGCGTGAGTGGATGGAATGCATCCGCGTTGGATGATGAGCAGATTAAATAAGAACCGGTACCGAGTACCGGCATCAAAACAAGTAGTACCGGTGAGTACCGGTAGAATTTCACCCCTGGGTCAAACCAATGTTTGTGTAGGGTGCGGTGTATCGTTTTACTTTTTTATTATTATTTTTTCTTTTTTATCAATGTTGGCCTTCTGGAGTCATCTGAATGCCTTTCCACTTTCTTCATTTTAAACCGTTCCATAACAGAACATAGAATAACAGTGCATATACACAGAGCAAAAAGAGTGGACAAGCAAATCAAAGAGGAGCTGGCACTGCCCCTCTGCCCTACGGGTTGCCTGCCTTTGTATACAGGCATATTGATTTTTTTTTTTTTTTGTCCTGCAGTTGCCTTTAATTTATTTTTCTGCACACACTACTACTTTGTATATGGAGTAGAATACGTGATTATAAAATCTAACACTAGTACGTGCAATACTCTCTCAAATAAACGTGTTATGATTTTGAATGTGCAGCTCTTAAGAACGGTATTATTGTCATTGCTTGCCCCCCATCACCTCTTTCTTTATAAGCACTGAAGGTATTGTACAAAATTACTTTCTAATCACCCTGTACATCCCTCACAGACTGTGTGGGCACTTCTTGGAGGAATATGTATTTGGCTACTGTGAAGCTATGATGACCTGCTCTTACAAAAAAAAATCTGTTATTTAAATATAGTTTAGTTTGGCAAATTTGCTCTTGTGAGCATCTCCAAAACAAATAGATAAAAGTCTGCTTTGAGAGGGTGGTGAACTACAGTGGGCCCCAGAGTACTGGAGTTTTTTTAATTATTTTTTTTTTAAACACTTTTGAGAATCAAAGCATGTTCAAGGACTTATGAAAATGTATTCTGTTGCAACAAAAGGGTCACAACTCAAATGTTATTGTAAAATACCTTGCACTTAGTATTGTAAATGTATGGAAAGAAATATATTCAAAAGTTCTTAAAATTGTACAGTACAAAATGGGGAAATGTTAAATTTGAGTTGCTCTTTCTCTATAGAGCTGGCGTAGTCGGATTCCTTCACGGCACGGCGTGGCTTGGCTTGAGCACAGTACAGCCCCACTGCAGCTGCCCATGCTCCTATGCTGGGTTGGCTCAGTTGCCTTTGCCCCCCCGTTACACGAGTTGTGTCTATACATTATGACCCTGATGGCTTGCCATAGACTGTGTATGCCATTGACGTGTTAAGTAGCGGACACGGCTCATTTGTATACCTCTGACGATTGGTTACATAAAATATCTGGGTAACTGTACATGATGGAAAATCACAACAAAAACCATTACTGGACAGTAAAATAACCAGCCTGTAGTTTCATAAATCACGCTTTAAATACTGCCCGGTAATTTATTTTACTGGCCGGAAATTACATAATCTTTTATGAAATGGGCCTGTAACTGATAAGCAACAACTTGGTTTATTTAAAATCGGGTCATCTAAAATTGTAAACATATATGATTTTGTGGGTGAACTACATCTGGTCTTGTTTCTAGTGATTTGTGGAGTGGTCCTTTGTAGCATTGACAGTGTACAATCTTCTGACGATAAACGGGTTTGCGTGCCACATTCTGATGATGTTCCACACCGGTAATTAAAAAGAAAGAACAACAACTTAATGAAATAATATACAATAAATCAGATGTTGAATGCAAACTACTTTTTATTGGCTTTCTACTTTGTTTAGATACAGAACTGCAGATCTATATGAGAGGCAGAGGGACGATGTCAGGGGCGATGTCAGGGGCGATGTCAGGGGCGATGTCAGGGGCGATGTCAGAGCCCATGTCGACATGCCCGCAGAGAGACACGCCGAAGATGAGCAGATCAACCCGGAGGCAGGCACCGGCGTCGATGAAGAACATCTCACCTGAAACACACACAGAGCAAACAAAGCAATAAAGCCGTGCTCGTGAGAGCAGCAATACTGTGATCCTCAGGAGTCTCTTCACTTAGGGGTCGATTTGATCAGCCAGTACATTCAATAATAAGCGTTTTCCACTAGAAGTCTTTTTCATCAATGGCTTCACAGTCAAAACGCTTGTTGTTTAATTTAGATTATTTCAGTATTACTAAATATAGCACCATTGCATGTTTTATATTTAAGTTTTTTTTAGAGCATTTTACAGCACTGGGGAATCCCCCCTGGCGTGAACAAACCATTTATTACAGGGGTGATCCCAGGAAAACCAAGAAAGGTGGTTGATGCAATCCATTCCCGGGTGCTGTGAAATGCTTCAATGTATTCCAGCTGTAAGATACTCTAATATAATGTGTAAAATACTCTAATACAATTCAGCTGCGGCTCATCACAGTATAGGCTGATTAATTGACCCATATGCCTCTTAAAAGCATTTTTAAGCCTTGTTCTGACTGCCTCTCTTTACTGAATATGAATATAAATCACAAAGTCACTCTTGGAAGATCAAAAGCCACATTTCAAAACAGTCCAGTTTGAGTTTTCTGTTGTATCAGTAGACTGACAACTGAAAACAGTGTTTCATTATACCTTGAGAGACAGGGTCGACTGGACATATTAACTGATATGAGACAGGGCTGATTAACTATATTAACTCATACAGCAGGGGGGTCCAATCCCAGTCCTGGAGGGCCATTCCACTCCAGGGTTTAAAAGGTAGAATTAGATAAGGAACTACTTCAGGGTCTGGATGGAGGTTCAGTTGGTTCAATTAAACAATTTAGAACAGGGTTGGAACAAAGACCAGGAGTGGAAGAGCCAGCTTTGGCCCCCCTGTGATCCCGTCTGGGCCTCACCGATCTGCTCCTGTGCCCAGTAGGCCGGAAGTCCCTGGCACAGCGCCTGCACGGGGGCCCCCAGCTTCCCCTGATCCTTCATCGGGACGGGGTTCACGTTGTACTTCTTGCCTGGGGGAGGGGGGCTCTGCTTGTGATTCTGAGAGAGAGAATGGCATCAGGAATATCATTGGGAGGGGTGGAGTAAACAGCAGAATTTGCTGTTGCAATGTGTAGCTATCCTGTCACAGTCTGAGAGACACGCTTTAGAGACACTGCTGCACTTTCTGTTCACACTGCATTTGATGCACCTGTAAATCTGTATGCATGTATTGCATTTGTTGAAACATGAAGTATTTCTAGTGATTGATGAGTATCCTGTTGGATCCGGATGCTCCTTGGATAGCGAGCTGTTTGCTGTCTTGAAATTCTCTGTTACTATCTGTGTCCCGCCCCTATATTTATATGTACACTGTGTTTTTATGATTTGTATTATTGTTTGCGGCGCAGATAAAAGCACCGCGTATTTGTTATTGTTTTTATAGTTTAAAAACCTCATGAGGATGCGTGGCTGATCAGCTAGTTATTTATTTAGCTAGCTGACAGTGACGCATCCTTATTAAACTCGTGCAGACGGTGACCATCTCCCGAGTTAATTCATTGATTAATTGTTGCTAATCAGGAGATGGTCACTGTATATAAACCTGCAGCTCTCTGCCCTCAGCGGAGAGTGTATTAGGAGTGAGAGCGGAGAGAGAAAACGATACATAAAAACAACTGCTAAACCTTATTTGTTTATTTGTTTGGCCCGTGTGCCTTTTTGTTTGTTGTTTGTTTAAATCTTTTGTTTTATTATTTAATAAAACGCTGAGCGCCGTTGCGTTCAGCTTCATCATTGCCATCCATTGTTTGGTTTCCGTTTACTTCCTGTTCCGTGACGTCACCAGTCACACGCCACTCAACAGCTGCTCGGCCACACTATCATATACAATATGCATAATATCAGGCATGGTTCATTTTACTTTAATGGAACTGCCATAGAGTACATTTGCAGAAATGAACTTGGCTATTGCCACATTCTTGTTTTTTCCATGTGTATCGGATCCTAGGCTGTCCCAGTAGTGCTTTTTGCTCATTAATGGCTCATGTTGCATTGATTTTGTTTTGTGCGGTGTTATGTGTGTGTTGTGTGTGTGCTGTGTTTTGTATGTCGTGTGTGTGTGCTGTGTTGTGTGTGCTGTGTTTTGCTTGCTGTGTTGTGTGTGCTGTGTTTTGTATGTCGTGTTGTGTGCGCTGTGTTGTGTGTGCTGTGTTGTGTGTGCTGTGTTTTGCTTGCTGTGTTGTGTGTGCTGTGTTTTGTGTGCTGTGTTGTGTGTGCTGTGTTGTGTGCGCTGTGTTGTGTGTGCTGTGTTGTGTGCGCTGTGTTGTGTGTGCTGTGTTGTGTGCGCGGTGTTGTGTGTGCTGTGTTGTGTGCGCTGTGTTGTGTGCTGTGTTTTGCTCACAGTGTTGTGTTGTGTGTGCTGTGTTGTGTGTGTTGTGTTTTGCTCACAGTGTTGTGTTGTGTGTGCTGTGTTGTGTGTGTTGTGTTTTGCTCGCAGTGTTGTGTGTGCTGTGTTTTGCTCGCTGTGTTGTGTTGTGTGCGCTGTGTTGTGTGTGCTGTGTTTTGCTCACAGTGTTTTGCTCTGGCTGCAGTGAGTCTCACCTTCTCGTTGTCCAGAGTCTCTCTGAGCTTATCCAGGGCAGGGAAGGTGTTCCGGTTCATTTTGGCTGCATAACATGCCCGGCCGTCGAACACCCTGTACGCAATGATCCCCTGAAACAAAGCGCACATCCACCCAGCGTCACGCATAGTAGATCCAACCCAGGGGGCTTCAAAACACCCTCCCCTCTTCCCCTCCCCTTAGCACCTCTTCTCTCCCCTCTCCACCCCATTCAGCTCCTCCTATTAGAACACCATTCATCTCTCCCTTTTCCTGTATTCCTCCCCTCCCAACTTCTCTCCCTGCCTTCATCTCTTCTCCTCTCTCTATTTATCTAGTCCCCCTCTCTCCCCGGCACTCACGTTCTTGTAGTCGAAGAGGACAGTGGCTGAGTCTCGCCCGGCCCACACATGCTCTGTCGCCAGCTGCTCCTCCTTGTTGATGAGCAGCATGTAGCGAGACAGACCCCCGTCCTTCCGAGTCTTAGAGACGGACACTGCCTGAAAACAGAGAGGGGAGAGGGGGAGAGAGAGGGGACAGGAGGTGGAGAGGGGGTGGAGGAGGGAGAGAGAGGAGAAAAGGGAGAGGTGAGAGGGGGACTGTATTATTGAGTATAAGAAATTTAAGAAATACAAAAATAAAAATCGATTTAAAACACATGGTGCATTATAAGCAAACACTGCAGTACACAAGCACTGCTTATATTTATACACACACACGCACAATACAAGATGAAAACATTTTAGTGGAGGGTAAAGTCACAATGCCAAAGCTAGCTTGTAAAATAAATACTTTTTTTTAAGCTGGGCTATGACATTTTATATATATATATATATATATATATATATATATATATATATTTATAAACTCCAGTATGTCCGGTTAGGGTTGGAGTTTTATCTATCTATCTTTCTATAAAATATAAATGCTTATTTACAATAGAACCTCAAATTTCTGTCTGTCTGTTACTTTAGGTTACTTTAGGTTGTATTATTTTCAATATTTTGTTTTTAATAATATTTTATTGTTTTCCCAAAATAACATCAATACATAATCAGTTCATCTGCTAGTGTACAATAAACGAACCCCACATGTCAGTGAATGGACACGCAGCCGAGCGATTGAATGTTACAATGAGACTGAAAGCAGGAGTGGTGAAGAAACGAAAGGGGCACAGCCAGGGGTACATTTTTACATAACATGTACTGATAGACCTTTGAGGTCCCACTTTCTAAGAAAGCTGCTAATCACACACAGGCTGCAAACTCACCTCTTCAGCAAGAGCCTGAGCCAGGAAGGCTGCAACAAACACTGCGAGAGCAAGGTGCTGCAAGAAAAACACACAACAAGGTCATGAAGCTGAAGAACTGGGGATCAATTAAACACACGACAAGGTCATGAAGCAGAAGAACTGGGGATCAATTAAACACACGACAAGGTCATGAAGCTGAAGAACTGGGGATCAATTAAACACACAACAAGGTCATGAAGCTGAAGAACTGGGGAGCAATTAAACACACGACAAGGTCATGAAGCTGAAGAACTGGGGAGCAATTAAACACACGACAAGGTCATGAAGCTGAAGAACTGGGGATTAATTAAACACACGACAAGGTCATGAAGCTGAAGAACTGGGGATTAATTAAACACACGACAAGGTCATGAAGCTGAAGAACTGGGGATCAATTAAACACACGACAAGGTCATGAAGCTGAAGAACTGGGGATTAATTAAACACACGACAAGGTCATGAAGCTGAAGAACTGGGGATTAATTAAACACACGACAAGGTCATGAAGCTGAAGAACTGGGGATCAATTAAACACACGACAAGGTCATGAAGCTGAAGAACTGGGGATCAATTAAACACACGACAAGATCATGAAGCTGAAGAACTGGGGAGCAATTAAACACACGACAAGGTCATGAAGATGAAGAACTGGGGATTAATTAAACACACGACAAGGTCATGAAGCTGAAGAACTGGGGAGCAATTAAACACACGACAAGGTCATGAAGCTGAAGAACTGGGGATTAATTAAACACACGACAAGGTCATGAAGCTGAAGAACTGGGGATTAATTAAACACACGACAAGGTCATGAAGCTGAAGAACTGGGGATTAATTAAACACACGACAAGGTCATGAAGCTGAAGAACTGGGGATCAATTAAACACACAACAAGGTCATGAAGCTGAAGAACTGGGGAGCAATTAAACACACGACAAGGTCATGAAGCTGAAGAACTAAGGATTAATTGAACACACTACAAGGTCATGAAGCTGAAGAACTGGGGATTAATTAAACACACGACAATGTCATGAAGCTGAAGAACTGGGGAGCAATTAAACATACGACAAGGTCATGAAGCTGAAGAACTGGGGATCAATTAAACACACGACAAGGTCATGAAGCTGAAGAACTGGGGAGCAATTAAACACACGACAAGGTCATGAAGCTGAAGAACTAAGGATTAATTGAACACACAACAAGGTCATGAAGCTGAAGAACTGGGGATCAATTAAACACACGACAAGGTCATGAAGCAGAAGAACTGGGGAGCAATTAAACACATGACAAGGTCATGAAGCTGAAGAACTGGGGATCAATTAAACACACGACAAGGTCATGAAGCTGAAGAACTGTGGATTAATTAAACACATGACAAAATCATGAAGCTGAAGAACTGGGGATTAATTAAACACACAACAAGGTCATGAAGCTGAGGAACTGGGGATTAATCAAACACATGACACACAGACACAGCTGAGCTTCAATTAAACACACGACACACAGACACAGCTGAGCTTCAATTAAACACACGACACACAGACACAGCTGAGCTTCAATTAAACACATGACACACAGACACAGCTGAGCTTCAATTAAACACACGACACACAGACACAGCTGAGCTTCAATTAAACACACGACACACAGACAGTGAGTTGCTGTACAGGACCACAGTCTGTGTTGTTCAACAGCTCTTACAAATCCATTGTAAAGCTGCCATTGCTTCAACACTGTGGGTCTGCTAATGGATTTGAATGGGTACCGTCTTCAATAGTGAATGAGGAACAGTAATAAGGGCAGTCATACAGTATACAGTACAGGTCTGGAAATAAAGACTCCCTTTGCATAGCTTCTTCACCCATTAGCCACACTGTTCAGGTAACAAGATCAGGTGAGTCTTATTAAACTCATAGTAAAACCAGGACTGGATCAAACTGCTCTGCAGTGGGAGTCTTATTTCCATCCCTGCAGTGCATAATATATAGCAGACTATTCTATTGATAACATCACAGATGTCTTTGAATCAAACAGTTTGTATCAGATAAACATTAGTTGTACTATTCTAATTATTCTTACTAAACACACTTATAATACAATGGCAGAAAGCCCATTCGTAATATATCAGGTAGATATCAGCATGCATCCCTATATGATATTCTTTATGTATTTTCAATAAGTTGTCGGCTCTTACCTTAGCCATGGTTCCAGTGGAGTCGAGTGTAGACTGGTACCCCCTGCCTGCCCGCTATATAGCAGCCTGACACCCACAGTGTGCTGAACACAAGCCAAACGCAAACAGGCACAACAAAGACGAGGAATTCTGTATTGATACAAGTTCACATATTGACTGAGGTGGGAACATCTGATAACTGAGCCAGTTCCCAAACAGCTAATCAAAACGAAGATAAGAGGCTGAAGGGAATTCCAGCATTCTGAGCACCCTCTCACCCCCTGAGAGAAAGGGTGCTCCCTCCAATCCAGGGCAGACTTGAGGCATGGAGACTGAACTGCTCCCTCCCTCCCTCACCCCTTAAGAGAAAGGGCACTCCCTCCAATCCAGAGCAGGCTTGAGGCATGGAGACTGAACTGCTCCCTCTCTCTCACCCCCATGAGAGAATTGGTGCTCCCTCCAATCCAGGACAGGCTTGAGGTATGAATTTCACTAAATCACCGCTTGTCTCATCCTTGCACACATTTTGCCTGATCTAATGGAATATCAAGGCAGTTTGATGTTTTTTTTTAATATTCCTAGGATGACTTCTAAAAACCCTAATGTTGCTAGCATGTTTGGTTTTTAGATGTTCCTATAAGTGAATGTGTTGTATGTAGGGGGTGTCTGTTATTGTATGTTGTATATTATTCTATATCACCAGTCCTGTCCCCATTGGAACCTGTTAGCAGCACCTCCACTTCTAATGGAACTGAGAGTGTAGATCTCACCTCACAATGTCAACCACAAAGCATTCTAAACGTTTCAACCACAACAATATGTTACAATATATCAGTCTGTATTATAACTACTTATAATATGTTTCCAAGTGTTCGATGGCTGCCTCTAATAATAATAATCATAATAATAATAATAATAATAATAATAATAATATCTTTATTTTTATATAGCGCCTTTCATAGTGGACCACCATCACAAAGCACTTTACAGAGGAAGGCTGAGTCACTTACAATAGGACATTGATTTAACATCTCATCCGCAGGACGGAGCACAAGGAGGTGAAGCGACTGGCTCAGGGTCACACACAGTGAGTCAGTCAGTGGCAGGGGTGGGATTTGAACCGGTGACCTTCTGGTTACAAGCTGAGACTGTACTTTCTCTTTCACTCTTAGGGTGACAGACCTGACTTGATTAGAGGCAGCCACTGAACACCTAGAAACATACAGGGGATGCCATGTGGAGCAGTGTGCTGTTCTCTGGCTGCTCAGACTGTGTGTGTAGAAAGAGACACGCACACCCGACAGACACACTTTAGAAATCACAAGCATAGATACTAGAACCTAAAAGAAAGTCTTCTGTTGTTTTTACTTTCAGACTGTGCCATGCGTTCAATCCACGGGATGACATCTGCTCACATGACAATGACATGTTCCGGAATTCAGACAAGTCCTTAGCAGTGATTGGTTGATTTTGCATATGTGGTTTTTCTACACTACTTCCATGTATTTCCTGCCTTCTGGTCTGAACTTTAAAGTACAATACAATACAATACAATACACATTTATTTTTATACAGTGCCCTTTACACCATGGCATCCCAGAGTTCAAAACAAAACAAGAGTGCTCATGTGTACAATACACCCCAGATACAACCGATTGTGTAAAAGCACATTCAAAAAGTACGATTTCAATGTCGACTTCAATCCAGTGTTTAAACCTGCGTAACGATGTCACCCGGAATAGAGTTCCACAGACGAGGAGCACAACAGCAGAAAGTTCAGACTCCAGCTGATTTAAGACAATTTTGTGGAACAATTAAAAGTTTCGCATTTTCAGATCTCAAGAACGAATAGGAATAGACAGAGTTAGTAGTTATTGGGGATAGGGTGGCCCTAATCCATATAGTACAATATACAGTAAGTGATAGTGTGTGTGTATAGTGATAGTGTGTCTATAGTTATAGTGTGTGTGTATAGTGATAGTGTGTGTATATAGTTATAGTGTGTGTCTATAGTGATAGTGTGTGTATATAGTTATAGTGTGTGTCTATAGTGATAGTGTGTGTATATAGTTATAGTGTGTGTCTATAGTGATAGTGTGTGTGTGTGTATAGTTATTTGTATGTATTTATTCATTCATTTTTTAACCAGGAATAAACCCACTAAGACTGATGAAAGGGTTTTTTTTTTTTTTTTTTTTTTTTTTTAAATGTAGTCGTCGCCAGTTCTTTTATTTTTTTTTAACCCAGTTTTCGCCCCAATTTAGCATGCCCAATTATTATCTGTATCCCCGTCTCACCGCTCGCAACCCCCCCCCCCGCCGACTCGGGAAAAGGAGGCTGGAACACGCGTCCTCCGACTCATTAAAATCAGTGTAATCTCATTATTCTTCATTTAGCAGCTGATACATTTGGGTTATTTATCTAATGCTTGATCATATCCCGGATGCTCTTGTCCAGACTATTCCATGCCATAGGGGACGTTGTAGCTAAATGCTGGTCGGCTAACCCAGGACCTTCTCCAAAGCACTTGATAAATAAGTGCAAGACTAGATCGTAAGCTATGTTTACCTGTAGCAACAAACCTAGGTAATGGGCAAAAAACCTATTACAGTTTTACACACAAAAAGTACCCAGTGCAATCGCCTTCTACAATGATGTGATATCCAATTTAAAGAAGCCAGTAACTGTCAGTGATGGGTTGAAAGTGGCATTCTAATACAATCTGGTTGTTTTGTTCATTAGTCCATCCAATTTTTTTTTTTAATTGCTCACAGAGGCATGTAAAAATAAAGTACCACCATAATCAAACAAAGGAAACATACAGCTCTTTATAGCACGATTTCTATTTGAAGTGTATAGCGATAGTGTACGCTGTGTGTTGTGATGTCTCTACACAGTGAATATGGAGCAATCCCACACTCTGTATGGATACTAGTGGTTGATAACATGGGAAAGGCTGACTGCCTATAAAGCAAATATAGGCGGAGAGGGGAGTGATGTGAAACTGATTCCTTATCTGATCCAAGGCTGCTCACACTTATCTGATCCAAGGCTGCTCACGCCATACACTCAGTCTCACCTTGAGAAGCCAGGGTGCAGGCTTGTAGAAGCAGACTTCACACTTGTGGAGCCACAGCATCTGAAACCAATGCACCTGAATGATGGAATCCACTGGCAAAATCAACAAGTTAGCATATTCAAATCACGAATGAATCACTTTTTAGTTTATATGATACTATTGGTTCTATTAATTATAAACTTATTTTTAAGAGCATTGATATTTTATTGTATTGTAACTTTGGTATTTTAATACTGACTGTAATTGTATTTTTTATTCCTATTTCTGACCTGTATTACTAAGTTTATATTTATTTATTGATTGATTGGATAACACTTTGTATTTAATTTAATTTTAATCTGGTATTTTTACTTTCTGTTTAATGGTTGTGTTTAATTCTGTAAAGCACTTTGAGATGTTCGTATGAAAGGTGGTAGAAATATATATATATTTGTAATTATTATCTGCTTTGTGTTTTTTTATATATATGTCACAGGCAAGATCAACCAGAAGTGAGAGCCAGCGCCACCTAGTGCACAGCTGTGTATTGCCAGCAAAACAAAAGGAAACAGGAGTCAAAGGGGCTGACCACTAGATGGCACTGGTGCATACTTCTTTAGTTTTGCCTTTTTAACCTGACTTACAATTATATTTGTTTTCATCTACCAGTAATTTCTTATTTTTGTAATTTCCTGTTTTTTTCAATTGTTTTATGGTTATGGTACACTTACCTCATACATTCAAAAATAGAAAATTCTGCCAATTTTTTTGTTGTTAAGCTTTAATAGATCATTTTTAGAAAAATAAAGTGAGGAAAATAAGAAATTATGAATGTATTCAGAAATATAGGTTAAAATATTACTGCGTATTACTGCAGTTGCCCTTTAGAGCAGGATTTCCCTAGTCCTGGGGACCCCCCTGGGTCTGCTGGCTTTCATCCCAACTGAACTCTCAGTTACTCAACTAGACCCTTCATTGAACTGATCATTTGCTTAATTAGACCGTTTTACTTGTTTTCAGCTCTTTAACAGAACAGATATGAGAAATCCCTAATGTATTGCCAACTTTTGTGAAACTGAACTATTCATAACCTACTGACTACTGCAACTCCCTCCTGGCTGGCCTCCCTGCGTCCGCCACCCGTCCTCTCCAGCTCATCCAGAACTCTGCTGCCCGCCTGGTGTTCTCTCTGCCTCGCTTCGCCCACGCTACTCCACTACTCCGCTCGCTCCACTGGCCCCCGATCACCGCTCGCATCCAGTTCAAGACTCTTGTACTAGCCTACAGATGCCTTGATCAGACTGCACCCAGCTACCTCCAGACCCTCATCTCTCCCTACACCCCCACTCGACCTCTCCGCTCCGCCTGCACTAGAAGACTGGCTCTACCTCCGCTACGCTCCCCTGCCTCCCGAGCCCGCTCCTTCTCCACCCTTGCTCCGCAGTGGTGGAACGACCTTCCTACAGATGTCAGGACTGCCCAGTCCCTGACCACATTCCGGCGCCTCCTTAAGACTCACCTCTTCAAACAGCACCTGTAGAACTCCTCTGTTGTATCCTGGGACACTATCACCCTTCATTTAAATGTGCTTTATTTTGCTCTTATCTGCCCCCTATTTTACTGCATTTAATCCTGTATTTCAGAATATTGTAATCTGCCAAGTGTTTAACCTGTAGTAGTTTGTACTTAATCATATCCTGATGTAAATGTAATGTTGTTGAAACTGACACCCTGGGATCCTTCAAGAAGCTGCTTGATGAGATTCTGGGATCAATAAGCTACTAACAACCAAACGAGCAAGATGGGCTGAATGGCCTCCTCTCGTTTGTAAACTTTCTTATGTTCTTATGTTCTTAACTATCACTATTTAATCATATCCTGATGTAACTATCACTATTATCTGCTGTATTATTGAATTGTGGTTTGTCACACTTGAACAAAAATTATTGTATTTCTTGCTCTTATTGTATTACTTGTATTGTAACACTTGAATGTATTTGTATTTACTTGCGTTTGTAAGTCGCCCTGGATAAGGGCGTCTGCTAAGAAATAAATAATAATAATAATAATAACCAAAAATGTAATAAAATGATTTGAAATCTTCTGAAAAAAAAGTAAAAACATTTGCCCTTATTCAACTTATTCCACATAACATAGGCCTATTTTTATAATAATAATAATAATAATAATAATAATAATAATAATTCCAGTACTCTTTCCAGTGTCTCTGCTTTCAGCACAGGGAAGGCAGCATTCAATCTGCTTAGTGTATTCCATGCCGTTGTGCTCCATTGTATAAATTTGCACACCATGATTGCCTTCGTATTAATGTACTGAGAAATTAAGCTCTTGTCGGCTATACCTGAAATATGTAATTATTTCTGATTCGATTTATACCTTTTATAGTCTGCAATACACCTTTGGTCCTATAACCGAATGCATGTGTTTTGTGTGTGAATTAAATAATGAGGACTAATACAGGTTTTGTTCCTTCTCTCACGCAACTTCATTCATTGTGGTGGTGTTTTAGGAAAATAAGATTATACATGTGAATGTGGTTTAAGAAAATGTTCTTCTGCATTCAGCCTTATACTTTCGTGCATAAATACATTTCATACATAATGTTCTTAAGTTAAAACAATTGTAATTAAAAAAACAATAATGATTAAGATGTTAGGTTTCTTAAAAAAAAAATTCGATCTTGTAACAAAAAATAACACTCAGAGTTTGAGCCCCCTCTCCTTTAGTTCCTGTTGGTAGCACACTACAATAATAGCCTAGGGCCCCCCACCCCTTTTTTAGGAGGTCGTAGCTGTGTCCAATTTTCAATATCAGAGTTTCCCTGAAAACCTAGCTTTGCGTTGGTGCAAGGTTGTGCCAGAACTTTGTGGGCGTTTCAGGGCGTTCCCTGCTTTTCTTGACCCACCTCCCAGTTTACCTGCAATCTTCAATCAGCAGAATGATCACATCCTACGGTGGCCCAAACGTGCAAGTCAGTGTCATCTTAAAAAGTGCAGCGGAATCTACAAAGATGCATGTCGAATTCACAGAGAAGGGTGACGAATACAGAAAAACGTATGACGGAAATAAAAATGGGCAGCATCTTAAAAGGGTGACGAATACAGAAAAGCTTGACAGAAAGGGGGCTCCCGAGTGGTGCATTCGGTAAAGGCGCTCCGCGTGGAGTGCAGGATGCCCCCTATAGCCTGGACATCGCCAGTTTGAGTAAAGGCTATTCCATTTCCGACCGTGGACAGGAGCTCCCAAGGGGCGGCACACAATTGGCCTGTTAGGTCAGCCAGGGTGTCCTTGGCTCACCGCGCACCTGCGACCCCTGTAGTCTGGCCGGGTGCTTGCAGGCTTGCCTGTAAGCTGCCCAGCGCTGCGTTGTCCTCCGACGCTGTAGCTCTGTGTGGCTGCACGATGAGTCTGCAGTGTGTAAAGAAGCGACAGCGTGTGTTCATCTTCGCCCCTCCCGATGGGGTGAGCTGAGCCTAAAAATAATTGGACATTCTAAATTGGAAGAAAAAAATAATTGCCGACTACGGAAAAAAAAAAGCATGATGGAAGTAACATTTTTATTTCTGTCATGCTTTTCTGTATTCACAACCCTTTTATTTATCAGCAGATCATTCACAACTCTGACAAGGGCCGTCTCGGTGCTAAGTGCAGCATGAAAACCAGACTGAAGCTTCTCTAATATACCATTGTGGAAGAGTGTGGGTATTCACTGACACGGGAGACAGAAGAGTGTATTTGACAACACCGCACAGGTGCCCAGTTTTATTTATTACTTTCGAGAAAATAAAACACAGTAATCAAAAACTACAAAGAAAAGGTGCTGCAGTGGGCAGCGTTACCCCGACCGTTGCTATCCGCATGGCCCGGGTCTCCGTCCTACACTTTACCTCTCCCTCAGCCTGCTTCCTATACACTTAAGGGGTTTGCCCAAGGTTTCCCTGCTATCAATATTTTAAACGTTCTTTCTTTGGGTTTCTTTTGGTTTTCTTCCCTGGCTGTTCTCGGTTCTGGAGTAGAGCTTCCGCTAGCTTATTGTTTCGTCGTACCTGGGCAGAGCTGAGGGAACAACAGAACGTTATTTTATAGGGCCAGCAATCCCCCCAAGGACCGCCTCTCAGCCACTCAGAGAGAGGGAAAGCCCGCACACCCTCTCTCCCACCTCTCTGTGTCACTGCCATGACTGACAGGCGGATATTGCAAGGCTGCTGCCCTCTGCCTGCAGCACTATGAATGCACCAGAAGAGTCAGCACAGATCTCCCTTAAGTTATTGAGGACTTTAGGGTCCAAATTATGTTTCTTAAGCATAGGCTTTACCACAGCTACCTTAAGTGCTGAGGGAACTGTACCAGAGGAAAGTGAACTATTTATAATTTTTAAGGGTGTTAATAACACCAAGAACATCTTTTAATAGAGAGCGTGTAGTAGATCTCATATGTTGAACTAGCTCTGTCAGTCCTTGTAAGGTAATCAAAGAAAAAGCTCCCATACTAGCCTTAATAGGTGTAGTTGGTAAAATTGTGCTGGAGTCCTCCTTAATAGAAGGGGTCTGTGGAATCTCATTTCTGATGTCTAGTACTTTATTTTTAAAGATATGCAAGAAGTCATTGCAGCTGTGAGAGAAGCCAATGTCAAGGGTACATAAGAAGAGCATAAGAAAGTTTACAAACGAGAGGAGGCCATTCAGCCCATCTTGCTCGTTTGGTTGTTAGTAGCTTATTGATCCCAGAATCTCATCAAGCAGCTTCTTGAAGGATCCCAGGGTGTCAGCTTCAACAACATTACTGGGGAGTTGGTTCCAGACCCTCACAATTCTCTGTGTAAAAAAGTGCCTCCTATTTTCTGTTCTGAATGCCCCTTTATCTAATCTCCATTTGTGACCCCTGGTTCTTGTTTCTTTTTTCAGGTCAAAAAAGTCCCCTGGGTCGACACTGTCTATACCTTTTAGGATTTTGAATGTTTGAATCAGATCACCGCGTAGTCTTCTTTGTTCAAGACTGAATAGATTATTATCATTATTATTTAGCATACGCCTTTATCCAAGATTAGGGTGTGTGAACTATGCATCAGTTGCAGAGTCACTTACAACTACGTCTCACCTGAAAGACGGAGCACAAGGAGGTTAAGTGACTTGCTGAGGGTCACACAATGAGTCAGTGGCTGAGGAGGGATTTGAACAGGAGACCTCCTGGTTACAAGCCATTTTCTTTAACCACTAGACCACACAGCCTCCAATTCAATTCTTTTAGCCTGTCTGCATACGACATGCCTTTTAAACCCAGGATAATTCTGGTTGCTCTGCACTCTAGAGCAGCAATATCCTTTATGTGTGTATATATATAGAACCTTTTTCCACATGTTTGCTGTGTCTCCCACTTGCCCTTTGGCAAAATCCAAACTGGATTTGATATGGGTTTTTTTCAGCAATGGCTTTCTTCTTGCCACTCTTCCATAAAGCCCAGCTTTGTTCAGCGTCCGGAGCGTTATAGTTGTCCCATGGACGGTTTCTCCCATCTCAGCTGTGGATCTCTCCAGCTCCTTCAGAGTTACCATTGGCCTCTTGGTTGCTTCTCTGACTAATGCCCTCCTTACCTGGTCACTGAGTTTTGGTGGACGGCCTTCTCCAGGCAGAGTCGCAGTTGTGCCATATTCTTTCCATTTTTTAATAATGGATTTAACGGTGCTCCGGGGGATGTTCAAAGTTTGGGATATTTTTTTATAACCCAACCCTGATTGGTGCTTCTCCAGAACTTTATCCTGGACTTGTTTTGATAGCTCCTTAGTCTTCATGATGCTGTTTGTTTAGATATGCTATCTAACAAACTCTGGGGCCTTCCAGAAACAGGTGTATTTAATCTGAGATCATGTGACACTTTAATTGCACACAGGTGGACTCCATTTAACTAATTATGTGACTTCTGAAGGGAATTGGTTGCACCAGAGCTTATTTAGGGGTGTCACAGCAAAGGGGGTGAATACTTTTGCAATCAAGACTTTTCAGTTTTTTTATTTGTAAATCATTTTCAAAAACATGTAGATTTTTTTTCCCCACTTCGACATTATGGACTATTTTGTGTAGATCAGTGACAAAAAATCCTAATTAAATCCATTTTAATTCCAGGTTGTAACACTACACAATGTGGAAAAGTCCAAGGGGGGTGAATACTTATGCAGTGCACTGTATATATATATATATATATATATATATATATATATATATATATATATATATATATATATATATTATAGATAGTATTTAACCATATATAAATATATATATTTTTTAATGTAAAGGTTATGTATTTAATCACACGCAGATCAATGTAATATCAAACGTAATACCAATCCACAAAAATGGAGACAAATTGAACCAGGCAACTACAGACCAATAAGCCTGACTTCTATTTTATTAGTAAACTTATGGAAACTATAATAAGATCCAAAATGGAAAATTACCTGTATGGTAACAATATCCTGGGAGACAGTCAGCATGGTTTTAGGAAAGGGAGATCATGTCTAACTAACCTGCTTGATTTTTTTGAGGATGCAACATCGACAATGGATAATTGCAAAGCATATGAATATGGTTTATTTAGATTTCCAGAAAGCTTTTGAGAAAGTCCTACATAAAAGATTAATTCTCAAACTGAACGCAGTGGGAATTCAAGGCATGCACATGAATTATGGAATGGTTAACATGTACAAAAGAGAAAGTACTGATTAGAGGAAAAGCCTCAAAATGGAGTGAGGTAACCAGTGGAGTACCACAGGGATCAGTATTAGGTCCTCTGCTATTCCTAATCTACATTAGTAAGACCTCATCTAGAATATTGTGTTCAGTTCTGGTCACCTCACTACAAAAAGGATATTGCTGCTCTAGAAAGAGCAAAGAAGAGTGAACATTATTCTGGTTTTAAAAGGCATATGCAGACAGGCTAAAATAATTGAATCTATTCAGTCTGGAACAAAGAAGACTACACAGCGATCTGATTCAAGCATTCAAAATTCTAAAAGGTATTGACAATGTCGACCCAGGGGACTTTTTAGACCTAGAAAAAGAAACAAGGACCAGGGGTCACAAATGGAGATTAGCTAAAGGGGCATTCAGAACAGAAACCAGGAAGCACGTTTTTACACAGAGAATTGTGGGAGTCTGGAACCAACTCCCCAGTAATGTTGTTGAAGCTGACACCCTGGGATCCTCCAGGAAGCTGCTTTATGAGATTCTGGGATCAGTAATAAGCTACTAAGAACCAAATGTGCAAGATGGGCAGAATAGTCTCCTCTTGTTTGTAAACTTTCTTATGTTCTTATGCTCTAATATAAAGTATCCAGAGATGATAACAAACAAAAGCAAGAAAAGTATCAACATTACAATTAAATACCAATAAATAAAGAAAATGACAGAAAATGTAAGGGTGGCAATTTCTGGTAAGGTGGCATATTTTGGCAATATATCTGCCACAAATTACTACCGGTAGTATATTCTGGCAGGGAGGCATGTTGTGACAATACACCGGCTCCAGTGATCCTGGATGCGATACCATATTTCTTCCAATTGACTTCTATACTGACAAGTGATTATACCAAAAATGTATCATGAAATAAAAGTTTTAGTACTCCTGCGATATGAGGGGAACATTTCCACATCAATGAAAAAGTGTAAATTACGCTTCTGGAGTGAGCCGCTCAGCTAGATCTAAACCTTGGATCAGATTGATAAGGAATCAGTTCTACATCACTCCCCTCTCCGCCTATATTTGCTTTATAGGCAGTCAGCCTTTGCCATGTTATCAACCACTAGTATCCATACAGAGTGTGGGATTGCTCCATATTCACTGTGTAGAGACATCACAACACACAGCGTACACTATCGCTATACACTTCAAATAGAAATCGTGCTATAAAGAGCTGTATGTTTCCTTTGTTTGATTATGGTGGTACTTTATTTTTACATGCCTCTGTGAGCAATTAAAAAAAAAAATTGGATGGACTAATGAACAAAACAACCAGATTGTATTAGAATGCCACTTTCAACCCATCACTGACAGTTACTGGCTTCTTTAAATTGGATATCACATCATTGTAGAAGGCGATTGCACTGGGTACTTTTTGTGTGTAAAACTGTAATAGGTTTTTTGCCCATTACCTAGGTTTGTTGCTACAGGTAAACATAGCTTACGATCTAGTCTTGCACTTATTTATCAAGTGCTTTGGAGAAGGTCCTGGGTTAGCCGATCAGCATTTAGCTACAGCGCCCCCTATGGCATGGAATAGTCTGGACAAGAGCATCCGGGATATGATCAAGCATTAGATAAATAACCCAAATGTATCAGCTGCTAAATGAAGAATAATGAGATTACACTGATTTTAATGAGTCGGAGGACGCGTGTTCCAGCCTCCTTTTCCCGAGTCGGCGGGGGGGGGGGTTGCGAGCGGTGAGACGGGGATACAGATAATAATTGGGCATGCTAAATTGGGGCGAAAACTGGGTTAAAAAAAAATAAAAGAACTGGCGACGACTACATTTAAAAAAAAAAACAAAAAAAAAAAAAAACCCTTTCATCAAAAAGAGGCCTCAGTCTTAGTGGGTTTATTCCTGGTTAAAAAATGAATGAATAAATACATACAAATAACTATACACACACACACACTATCACTATAGACACACACTATAACTATATACACACACTATCACTATAGACACACACTATAACTATATACACACACTATCACTATAGACACACACTATAACTATATACACACACTATCACTATACACACACACTATAACTATAGACACACTATCACTATACACACACACTATCACTTACTGTATATTGTACTATATGGATTAGGGCCACCCTATCCCCAATAACTACTAACTCTGTCTATTCCTATTCGTTCTTGAGATCTGAAAATGCGAAACTTTTAATTGTTCCACAAAATTGTCTTAAATCAGCTGGAGTCTGAACTTTCTGCTGTTGTGCTCCTCGTCTGTGGAACTCTATTCCGGGTGACATCGTTACGCAGGTTTAAACACTGGATTGAAGTCGACATTGAAATCGTACTTTTTGAATGTGCTTTTACACAATCGGTTGTATCTGGGGTGTATTGTACACATGAGCACTCTTGTTTTGTTTTGAACTCTGGGATGCCATGGTGTAAAGGGCACTGTATAAAAATAAATGTGTATTGTATTGTATTGTATTGTACTTTAAAGTTCAGACCAGAAGGCAGGAAATACATGGAAGTAGTGTAGAAAAACCACATATGCAAAATCAACCAATCACTGCTAAGGACTTGTCTGAATTCCGGAACATGTCATTGTCATGTGAGCAGATGTCATCCCGTGGATTGAACGCATGGCACAGTCTGAAAGTAAAAACAACAGAAGACTTTCTTTTAGGTTCTAGTATCTATGCTTGTGATTTCTAAAGTGTGTCTGTCGGGTGTGCGTGTCTCTTTCTACACACACAGTCTGAGCAGCCAGAGAACAGCACACTGCTCCACATGGCATCCCCTGTATGTTTCTAGGTGTTCAGTGGCTGCCTCTAATCAAGTCAGGTCTGTCACCCTAAGAGTGAAAGAGAAAGTACAGTCTCAGCTTGTAACCAGAAGGTCACCGGTTCAAATCCCACCCCTGCCACTGACTGACTCACTGTGTGTGACCCTGAGCCAGTCGCTTCACCTCCTTGTGCTCCGTCCTGCGGATGAGATGTTAAATCAATGTCCTATTGTAAGTGACTCAGCCTTCCTCTGTAAAGTGCTTTGTGATGGTGGTCCACTATGAAAGGCGCTATATAAAAATAAAGATATTATTATTATTATTATTATTATTATTATTATGATTATTATTATTAGAGGCAGCCATCGAACACTTGGAAACATATTATAAGTAGTTATAATACAGACTGATATATTGTAACATATTGTTGTGGTTGAAACGTTTAGAATGCTTTGTGGTTGACATTGTGAGGTGAGATCTACACTCTCAGTTCCATTAGAAGTGGAGGTGCTGCTAACAGGTTCCAATGGGGACAGGACTGGTGATATAGAATAATATACAACATACAATAACAGACACCCCCTACATACAACACATTCACTTATAGGAACATCTAAAAACCAAACATGCTAGCAACATTAGGGTTTTTAGAAGTCATCCTAGGAATATTAAAAAAAAACATCAAACTGCCTTGATATTCCATTAGATCAGGCAAAATGTGTGCAAGGATGAGACAAGCGGTGATTTAGTGAAATTCATACCTCAAGCCTGTCCTGGATTGGAGGGAGCACCAATTCTCTCATGGGGGTGAGAGAGAGGGAGCAGTTCAGTCTCCATGCCTCAAGCCTGCTCTGGATTGGAGGGAGTGCCCTTTCTCTTAAGGGGTGAGGGAGGGAGGGAGCAGTTCAGTCTCCATGCCTCAAGTCTGCCCTGGATTGGAGGGAGCACCCTTTCTCTCAGGGGGTGAGAGGGTGCTCAGAATGCTGGAATTCCCTTCAGCCTCTTATCTTCGTTTTGATTAGCTGTTTGGGAACTGGCTCAGTTATCAGATGTTCCCACCTCAGTCAATATGTGAACTTGTATCAATACAGAATTCCTCGTCTTTGTTGTGCCTGTTTGCGTTTGGCTCGTGTCCAGCACACTGTGGGTGTCAGGCTGCTATATAGCGGGCAGGCAGGGGGTACCAGTCTACACCCGACTCCACTGGAACCATGGCTAAGGTAAGAGCCGACAACTTATTGAAAATACATAAAGAATATCATATAGGGATGCATGCTGATATCTACCTGATATATTACGAATGGGCTTTCTGCCATTGTATTATAAGTGTGTTTAGTAAGAATAATTAGAATAGTACAACTAATGTTTATCTGATACAAACTGTTTGATTCAAAGACATCTGTGATGTTATCAATAGAATAGTCTGCTATATATTATGCACTGCAGGGATGGAAATAAGACTCCCACTGCAGAGCAGTTTGATCCAGTCCTGGTTTTACTATGAGTTTAATAAGACTCACCTGATCTTGTTACCTGTACAGTGTGGCTAATGGGTGAAGCTGCTGTGCAAAGGAGTCTTTATTTCCAGACCTGTACTGTATACTGTATGACTGCCCTTATTACTGTTCGTTATTCACTATTGAAGACGGTACCCATTCAAATCCATTAGCAGACCCACAGTGTTGAAGCAATGGCAGCTTTACAATGGATTTGTAAGAGCTGTTGAACAACGCAGACTGTACAGCAGCTCACTGTCTGTGTGTCGTGTGTTTAATTGAAGCTCAGCTGTGTCTGTGTGTCGTGTGTTTAATTGAAGCTCAGCTGTGTCTGTGTGTCATGTGTTTAATTGAAGCTCAGCTGTGTCTGTGTGTCGTGTGTTTAATTGAAGCTCAGCTGTGTCTGTGTGTCATGTGTTTAATTGAAGCTCAGCTGTGTCTGTGTGTCGTGTGTTTAATTGAAGCTCAGCTGTGTCTGTGTGTCATGTGTTTGATTAATCCCCAGTTCTTCAGCTTCATGACCTTGTTGTGTGTTTAATTGATCCCCAGTTCTTCAGCTTCATGACCTTGTCATGTGTTTAATTGATCCCCAGTTCTTCAGCTTCATGACCTTGTTGTGTGTTTAATTGATCCCCAGTTCTTCAGCTTCATGACATTGTCGTGTGTTTAAATGCTCCCCAGTTCTTCAGCTTCATGACCTTGTCGTATGTTTAATTGCTCCCCAGTTCTTCAGCTTCATGACATTGTCGTGTGTTTAATTGATCCCCAGTTCTTCAGCTTCATGACCTTGTTGTGTGTTTTTCCTGCAGCTCCTTGCTCTCACAGTGTTTGTTGCAGCCTTCCTGGCTCAGGCTCTTGCTGAAGAGGTGAGTTTGCAGCCTGTGTGTGATTAGCAGCTTTCTTAGATAGTGGGACCTCAAAGGTCTATCAGTACATGTTATGTAAAAATATCATACAGTTCATCATTTTGCGAACTGTATAAATCTAGTCTATCAGACACAAAGGTAGTGGATCTGGGATCCGGCACAAATGAACCCCTGGCTGTGCCCCTTTCGTTTCTTCACCACTCCTGCTTTCAGTCTCATTGTAACATTCAATCGCTCGGCTGCGTGTCCATTCACTGACACGTGGGGTTCGTTTATTGTACACTAGCAGATGAACTGATCATGTATTGATGTTATTTTGGGAAAACAATAAAATATTATTAAAAACAAAATATTGAAAATAATACAACCTAAAGTAACCTAAAGTAACAGACAGACAGAAATTTGAGGTTGTACTGTAAATAAGCATTTATATTTTATAGAGAGATAGATAGATAAAACTCCAACCCTAACCTGACCTATATATATATATATAAAATGTCATAGCCCAGCTTAAAACAAGTATTTATTTTACTAGCTAGCTTTGGCATTGTGACTTTACCCTCCACTAAAATGTTTTCATCTTGTATTGTGTGTGTGTGTGTATAAATATAAGCAGTGCTTGTGTACTGCAGTGTTTGCTTATAATGCACCATGTGTTTTAAATAGATTTTTATTTTTGTATTTCTTAAATTTCTTATACTCAATAATACAGTCCCCCTCTCACCTCTCCCTTTTCTCCTCTCTCTCCCTCCTCCACCCCCTCTCCACCTCCTGTCCCCTCTCTCTCCCCCCTCTCCCCTCTCTGTATTCAGGCAGTGTCCGTCTCTAAGACTCGGAAGGACGGGGGTCTGTCTCGCTACATGCTGCTCATCAACAAGGAGGAGCAGCTGGCGACAGAGCATGTGTGGGCCGGGCGAGACTCAGCCACTGTCCTCTTCGACTACAAGAACGTGAGTGCCGGGGAGAGGGGGAGAGAGGGGAACTAGATAAATAGAGAGAGGAGAAGAGATGAAGGCAGGGAGAGAAGTTGGGAGGGGAGGAATACAGGAAAAGGGAGAGATGAATGGTGTTCTAATAGGAGGAGTTGAATGGGTTGGAGAGGGGAGAGAAGAGGTGCTAAGGGGAGGGGAAGAGGGGAGGGTGTTTTGAAGCCCCCTGGGTTGGATCTACTATGCGTGACGCTGGGTGGATGTGCGCTTTGTTTCAGGGGATCATTGCGTACAGGGTGTTCGACGGCCGGGCATGTTATGCAGCCAAAATGAACCGGAACACCTTCCCTGCCCTGGATAAGCTCAGAGAGACTCTGGACAACGAGAAGGTGAGGGTCACTGCAGCCAGAGCAAAACACAGCAAGCTAAACACAGCACACACAACACAGCACACACAACACAGCACACACACAACACAGCACACACAACACAACACTGTGAGCAAAACACAGCGCACACAACACAGCGCACACAACACAGCGCACACAACACAGCACACACAACACAGCACACACAACACAACACAGTGAGCAAAACACAGCACACAACACAGCACACACAACACAGCACACACAACACAGCACACACACACAACACAGCACACACAACACTGTGCACAAAACACAGCACACACAACACAACACAGTGAGCAAAACACAGCACACAACACAGCACACACAACACAGCACACACAACACAGCACACACAACACAGCACACACAACACAGTGAGCAAAACACAGCACACACAACACAGCACACACAACACAGCACACACAACACAGTGCACACAACACAGTGCACACAACACAGCGAGCAAAACACAGCACACACAACACAGCACACACAACACAGCACACACAACACAGCACACACAACACTGTGCACACAACACAACACAGCGAGCAAAACACAGCACACACAACACAGCACACACAACACAGCACACACAACACAGTGCACACAACACTGTGCACACAACACAACACAGCACACACAACACAGCACACACAACACAGCACACACAACACAGCACACACAACACTGTGCACACAACACAACACAGCACACACAACACAGCACACACAACACAGCACACACAACACAGCACACACAACACAACACAGCGAGCAAAACACAGCACACACAACACAGCACACACAACACAGTGCACACAACACAGCACACACAACACAGCACACACAACACAGTGAGCAAAACACAGCACACACAACACAGCACACACAACACAGCATGCAAAACACAGCACACACAACACAGCACACACAACACAGCATGCAAAACACTGCGAGCAAAACACAGCACACAACACAGCACACACAACACAGCACACACAACACAGTGCACACAACACAGTGCACACAACACAGCGAGCAAAACACAGCACACACAACACAGCACACACAACACAGCACACACAACACAGCACACACAACACAACACAGCGCACACAACACAACACAGCGAGCAAAACACAGCACACACAACACAACACACACAACACAGCACACACAACACAGCACACACAACACAGCACACACAACACTGTGCACACAACACAACACAGCGAGCAAAACACAGCACACACAACACAGCACACACAACACAGCACACACAACACAGTGCACACAACACAGCACACACAACACAGCACACACAACACAGCATGCACAACACAGCATGCACAACACAGCACACACAACACAGCATGCACAACACAGCATGCACAACCCTGTGAGCAAAACACAGCACACAAAACACAGAACACACAACACTGTGAGCAAAACACAACACACAAAACACAGCACACACACAACACAGCGCACAAAACACAGCAAGCATAACACAGCACACACACACGACATACAAAACACAGCACACACAACACAGCACACACACACAACACACACATAACACAGCACAAAACAAAATCAATGCAAAATGAGCCATTAATGAGCAAAAAGCACGACTGGGACAGCCTAGGATCCGATACACATGGAAAAAACAAGAATGAGGCAATAGCCAAGTTCATTTCTGCAAATGTAATCTATGGCAGTTCCATTAAAGTAAAATGAACCATGCCTGATATTATGCATATTGTATATGATAGTGTGGCAATGTGCCCCGCCCCTGTGTGTATTTTTGTCTTTTATGTTGTATGTTGCGTGTGTTAATGTTGGTGTATTGTAGTTGGTACACAGGATATAATGTGGGTAATGAGTGCGAGTGTTTAAAATGTATAATTGTATTTAGGCTGTGGATTGCACTTCACTTCACGTGCATTTAAAGTATTTAATATGTGAGCACGAGGTTGCACAGAATTAATTCTCGTGCTGGGATTCAAGTGAATAATTAATTAGTAATTGAATCCCGGCACAACAGTATATATAGATGCACGTTTCACTCACTCGGGGTTGTGTGTTCGGTGAGTGGAGAACGGGTATGGAGAGGAGAGAATTTAAAAGAGGAAATATAAGTTTATTTTTTACTCGCCGTGTTTGTTTGTCTGTTCGTCCACTGTTTAAGTGTTAGTCCGTTTTGTTTGTCTATTTATTTTGGTGTAAAGTGCCGTGTCCTGTGTTTTGTTCAATCGTTTATTTTTGTTTGTTTAATAAACATACTGAGCGCCGCAGCGACTCAGTTTCAACTCCAGTCTGTGTGATTCTTTCTGGCCTGACGTCATCCCTGCAGCTAGCCTGTCACAGATAGTAACAGAGAATTTCAAGACAGCAAACAGCTCGCTATCCAAGGAGCATCCGGATCCAACAGGATACTCATCAATCACTAGAAATACTTCATGTTTCAACAAATGCAATACATGCATACAGATTTACAGGCGCATCAAATGCAGTGTGAACAGAAAGTGCAGCAGTGTCTCTAAAGCGTGTCTCTCAGACTGTGACAGGATAGCTACACATTGCAACAGCAAATTCTGCTGTTTACTCCACCCCTCCCAATGATATTCCTGATGCCATTCTCTCTCTCTCTCTCAGAATCACAAGCAGAGCCCCCCTCCCCCAGGCAAGAAGTACAACGTGAACCCCGTCCCGATGAAGGATCAGGGGAAGCTGGGGGCCCCCGTGCAGGCGCTGTGCCAGGGACTTCCGGCCTACTGGGCACAGGAGCAGATCGGTGAGGCCCAGACGGGATCACAGGGGGGGCCAAAGCTGGCCCTTCCACTCCTGGTCTTTGTTCCAACCCTGTTCTAAATTGTTTAATTGAACCAACTGAACCTCCATCCAGACCCTGAAGTAGTTCCTTATCTAATTCTACCTTTTAAACCCTGGAGTGGAATGGCCCTCCAGGACCGGGATTGGACCCCCCTGCTGTATGAGTTAATATAGTTAATCAGCCCTGTCTCATATCAGTTAATACGTCCAGTCGACCCTGTCTCTCAAGGTATAATGAAACACTGTTTTCGGTTGTTAGTCTACTGATACAACGGAAAACTCAAACTGGACTGTTTTGAAATGTGACTTTTGATCTTCCGAGAGTGACTTTGTGATTTATATATTTATATTCATATTCAGTAAAGAGAGACAGTCAGAACAAGGCTTAGAAAAGTTTTTAAGAGGCATATGGGTCGATTAATCAGCCTATACTGTGCTGAATTGTATTAGAGTATTTTACACATTATATTAGAGTATCTTACAGCTGGAATACATTGAAGCATTTCACAGCACCGGGGAATGGATTGCATCAACCACCTTTCTTGGTTTTCCTGGGATCACCCCTGAAATAAGTGGTTGGTTCACGCCAGGGGGGATTCCCCAGTGCTGTAAAATGCTCTAAAAAAAACCTTAAATATAAAACATGCAATGGTGCTATATTTAATAATACTAAAATAATCTAAATTAAACAACAAATGTTTTGACTGTGAACCCATTGATGAGAAAGACTTCCAGTGGAAAACGCTTATTATTGAATGTACTGGCTGATCAAATCGACCCCTAAGTGAAGAGACTCCTGAGGATCACAGTATTGCTGCTCTCACAAGCACGGCTTTATTGCTTTGTTTGCTCTGTGTGTGTTTCAGGTGAGATGTTCTTCATCGACGCCGGTGCCTGCCTCGGGGTCGATCTGCTCATCTTGGACGTGTCTCTCTGCGGGCATGTCGGACTTTGGTAAAGAAACTCGACTCAGCAGTTCCGTGCCCTGCCGTCGTCTCTCTGCCTCTCATATAGATCTGCAGTTCTGTATCTAAACAAAGTAGAAACCCAATAAAAAGTCGTTTACATTCAGCATCTGATTCATTGTATATTATTTTATTAAGTTCTTGATCTTTCTTTTTAATTACCGGTGTATGGCCAGAAAGTGGTACATCTACAAACCTCAATGACACATTACAGAATCTGTGTCAGAGCTTCTTGTTTTTAATAGGGCAAAACACAGTTACACGTATTCAATTTACAAAATGATGTAAATAGTGAAATGGGAAAACTGTTATAAAGGGAGTCTGTGGCTTTAACACTTTTCTGTTTACTTTGAGAATATTGTTATTATTATTATTAAAGATTTAAATAATAATAATAATAATAATAATAATAATAATAATAATAATAATAATAATAATAATAATAATAATAATAATAATAATACCTCCTTCACTTGCTAGTTATTGAAATGAGCATAAGGACTCATCAGTCGAGATTCATTAGAAAGGGAAAATGTGTTTTTAACAAAACCACTGATTTAAAAAAAATATCATCATCATTATTATTTTCGGTTGCACTCAAATCTATCTAAGGCATCTTTCCCTGACTCACCAATATGATTGAAGCTGCTGTGAGGAATATCTGCAGTGATTTACTAAAAAAAATAAAATTTAAAAAAAAGGAAAGTTGTTGAAACATTTTGTTTATTATTTAGCAGACGCCTTTATCCAAGGCGACTTACAGAGACTCGGGTGTGTGAACTATGCATCAGCTGCAGAGTCACTTACAATTACGTCTCACCCGAAAGACGGAGCACAAGGAGGTTAAGTGACTTGCTCCGGGTCACGCAATGAGTCAGTGGCTGAGGTGGGATTTGAACTGGGGACCTCCTGGTTACAAGCCCTTTGCTTTAACCACTGGACCACACAGCCTCCTATATATTTTATATAAAGTTACAATTCCAGAAGCGTTTGAAAGCGCCACTGTACAGCTGAGGGAAACCAAATATGAGTTATGCTAAGAAGGATTTTAAAAAATCAAAACTGAACCAATTACATGAACATATTAATAAAGCAAAAACTAATAAGGCATGTTACTTCTGACAGACCTTACCCAGGGTCGGATTAACCCATCACAGGGCCATAGGCAAACATGCAATTCTGGGCCCCTATCTTTTTCTATGAATAACAACAAATATACGATTATATATATGTAAGGTATAAAACCACGACGGGCCGTGCGGGTCCCATGATATATACCACGCCTGGGGTGGTGATAAGGCGTCAGCCGAGGGCTTTTAATCACCCCAGAAGTGGTATATATCATCGGAACCACACGACCCAAAGTGGTTTATAACACCTTTAACACGACTACCTGTCATTTGTGGGAAGAAAAATAATTAAAATAATTAAAACACATTTAAATTAAGACAAAACCAGAAACTTTTACTGTGTATACATCCGCAGTGTAATATAGTCCCAAATTTAATTTAATTTAATTCATTGTTTGCTTATCAAAAATAAATTGCACATGTTCGTTTATTGTGAATTTCTGAATCAAAAGTGCCAACTCACTAGAAACTAGACGCTGAAGCTGGATCTTAAAGTGAGTTTGTGAACTCCTTATATGCAAGTGTGGAAGGGTGCTGGGCAATTCACTGACACAGAGACAAAACTTTAGTTGAAACGCCGCTCCGGCGCACTGATTTATTTTGGCCTGCAGAGGGCGCTGTTGTCTGTGGCCTGAATACTGGCAACAGTAATCAGGACCACAGGTTACCAACACTGGTATAGGCAGGCGGACTCACAGGTGCTCAAAAATAACAATGAAAACCAAAGGCAAAATGAAAAGGGAAAATAAAACACAGTAATAAAACTACAAAACAAAAGTGCTGCATACACTGTGCCCCCACTGCCGCTATGCCAGTCAGCTCAGGTCTCTGTCCTATGCTTCGCTGTGCACTATACACTAGGGTGGCCAAGGTTCCCCTATCAATCAATACACACGTCCCCCCGGGTACATAATTATTTCTTTTACTTTTTAGTTTCTTTTAAGGCAGGCTGTCTCACTCAGTCATGCTTGCCTGCTCTTTGTTTACACTGACGTCTTCCGCCAGCGTCACTGGGTATCCTCTCTCCGGCCCCCCGAATGCACAACCAAGCACAGTTCTTATGGGCCGAGCAATCCCCCAAGGCCCGCCTCTCAGCCACTCAGAGAGAGGGAAATCCAACACACCCTCTTCCCCACCTCTCTGTGTCATTGCCATGACTGACAGGCGAATCTTACAGGCTGCTGCCCTCTTCCTGCAGAACCACGCATGCACCAGATAGTCAGCACAGATCTCCCCTGTTACAGCAAGGCGCACATATTCAAGTACATTTTCATCCTTTTGGATTCAAAAGATGTTTTTGTTGGACACCCTTGCGTCCAAGTCGTGCCAGATTAAGTTGACGATCAAACCAGACTTTCCGCACCAATCCGACCGCGGTGTCAGGGGACAGTACCTCAGTTTCCCGCAGACACTTCAAACCCAGGCTGGTAATTCGGGGGGTGGTGTCTGGCCTTGTCTTTATCTGCTTTTCTAAGAGTTTTCCTGACTGACAGGAATATATTATTGCTGGTTTTAAACTCGCTGTCAGCAGAGTTAAAATATTGTTAAAATATATATTTAGTGTAGCTCAGCGTTTTAAAACTGGAGACTGAATACTGAATAAATGGCCATATTTTTTTTCTTTAAGTATATTAACAGCCCATGCTGTAATTTTTTTCAATTATTTTGTTTTCTTCTGTTTCATTTAGCTGTTCCTCATCTACTGTTATGTGTCTACTCTTGTTGGTGCACTTATTTTATTTTTTTTTCAGATGGACTGCTCTCTTCACTTAAAGTTGGTGTTGTACCAGTTATGTGGAGTTTCATCCACAAATATATTAAAGGAAATGGGTGAAATGCCACTCATTTTTGGCTGTGGTTTTGTAATTAATAACAAATAAAATGGCAGTTTGTCATGGAATTTAGAATGTAGTGGTGTGTAGTGGTTTATTCAGTGTGAAGCGGCACATTAGTGTGCAAGCCGTGCTATACGCTATATATACTGTGATAGAGAGAGAAAGGGTCAGTGCTGTAAATCTCCCTCCCAACTAGAAAGGGCGCTGTGTAAGGGGGAAGGTGAGCTGCCTCCTAGATCTGCCACCTCGGTCGTAGGTGGAAACCGGAAGGTGACCATATTAGGAGGGGCGCGTAGATGCAAGTACTCCGGACGATTCCATTGCAGTCAGCTGCGGGGCAGCCCTCTATTGGAGAAACCATGGCGACGCGTTGATTGCAGGGAGGAGTTTTCTGGGTATAAAGGGGAAGCAGCTACGTCAGTACCTCCCCTTGCGCTGAGAAACTAAAGCGACCAGCCGGAGCTGATATATGTCTTTGTTTTGTTACGTGTTTGTTTGTGTTTTCGCAGAGGAGCAGGAGGATGGGAGGCTGTAGCCACTGAGCCAGCACTAACCCCAGAGCACACCCCTCATTGCACAGCACAACACAGCACAGCACAGCACAGCACAGCACAGCACAACACAGCACAGCACAGCACAGCACAGCACAGTGCACGCATCACGATCCCCAGAGAAGAAGAGCACATTTTCGTGCACGGAGGATTGTGGTTGTGGAGTGTTTTATTATTTATTTTTGGAGACTGAGTTTGTTCCTGTTTTACCCCGATTATATCATTGATAGCAGGGTGGATTAGTGTTTTTCATTTGGATTATTTTTGGTATTTTTGTTTGTAAAAATAAAAGAACATTTCTTTGAGAGAAACAGTCTGGACATTATATATCTACCGCACCGCACCACTCATCCTGTCACAATATGCATGTGTTGCTGCGTATATATAGCGTATATATACTCAGAGGTTGTTATTTTTCCAAGCCATGTTATATATATATATATATATATATATATATATATATATATATATATACACAGTGCCTATAGAAAGTCTACACCCCCTTGAACTTTTTTCACATTGTGTTGTGTCAGTGCTTCAGAGTTTCATGCATTTAAATGAGGATTTTTTTCCACTTATCTACACACCATACTCCACACTGTTACGGGGGAAAAAGTTTTTATTGAGAAAAAAATTACATATTAAAAATATAAAACTGAAAGATCATAATTGGATAAGTCTCCACCTCCCTGAGTTAATACTTGGTGGAAGCACCTTTGGCAGCAATTACAGCTGTGAGTCTGTTGGGATAGGTCTTTGCACACCTAGATTTGGCAATATTTGACAATTCTTCTTTACAAAACTGTTCAAGCTCTGTCAAGTTCCTTGGGGAGTGTTGATAGACAGCAATCTTCAAGTCATGCCACAAATTTTCGATTGGATTTAGGTCGGGGCTCTGACTGGGCCACTCAAGGACATTTGCCTTTTTGTTCCTTAGCCACGCCAGTGTAGCTCTGGCTGTGTGCTTTGGGTCATTGTCATGCTGAAAGGTGAACTTCCGTCCCAGTTTTAGCTTTCTTGCAGAGGGCAGCAGGTTTTCCTCAAGGACTTCTTTGTATTTTGCTCCATTCATTTTCCCTTCTATCCTGACAAGTGCCCCAGTCCCTGCCGATGAGAAACTTCCTCATAACATGATGCTGCCACCACCATGCTTCACAGTAAGAACATAAGAACATAAGAAAGTTTACAAACGAGAGGAGGCCATTCAGCCCATCTTGCTCATTTGGTTGTTAGTATCTTATTGATCCCAGAATCTCATCAAGCAGCTTCTTGAAGGATCCCAGGATGTCAGCTTCAACAACATTACTGGGGAGTTGGTTCCAGACCCTAACAATTCTCTGTGTAAGGAAATGCCTCCTATTTTCTGTTCTGAATGCCCCTGGTCCTTTTTTTTCAGTCCCCTGGGTCGACATTGTCTATACCTTTTAGAATTTTGAATGCTTGAATCACCACGTAGTCTACTTTGTTCAAGACTGAATAGATTCAGTTATTTTAGCCTGTCTGCATACGACATGCCTTTTAACCCTTTGAGTAGTACGAACATACCGATACATTCGCTGCTCTCTGGTCCCCAGGGAGTACGAACGTACCGGTCAATTCTGCAATTTTAAACTTGAATTACTGAGCCTACAAAACCCTTTTATTTGTCTCTTGCGCCATCTGCCAGATATTGACTGAATTGCATATAATTATCACAGTTTCAAAAATGTCAACAGTGTTTGTAAACCGGCGTAAATCGCTCAGTGAGAAAGAAGTATTAGTAATAATACTGAATTCAGATTCTGATTTAAATTCAAATACATAGAATTCTTCCACTGAATCGGATGTCAGCGAGTGTGTCAGTGAAGGCGTAAGTGAAGAATATTTCCCATCAACATCAAGTGACAGCAAAGAGGCGGGGCCAAGCTCTGTGCATTGCTCCATGCTTCAGGAGTATCATACGCTGAAGCATTAGACACTCTCACTCCCTCCACCCCCACCACCTGTTTACCCGGATATGATTCATTCGTGTCTCTCTCTCGCTCTCTCCCTCTAGTTCAGCCCTTTTATTTATTTTTTGTTTGGACGTGTTGTTTTGGTTGTTGCACCACGTTGTTTATTGCCTATCTGTTATTTTTTTAGTCAAAACCTTTCCCTATAGGGGCTCCCAAGAGACGCATCCAGTAAAGGTGCTCCGCGTGGAGTGCAGGATGTGCCCTATAGTCTGGACGTTGCGAGTTTGAGTCCAGGCTATTCCACAGCCGACCAAGGACGGGAGCTCCCAGGGGGCGGCACTCAATTGGTCGAGCGCCACCCGGGGGGAGGGGGGGTTAGGTCGGCCAGGGTGTCCTCGGCTCACTGCGCACCAGCTCCCCCTGTAGTCTGGCCGGGCGCCTACGGGCTTGCCTGTAAGCTGCCCGAGAGCTGCGTTGTCCTCCGACGCTGTAGCTCTTGGGTGGCTGCATGGTGAGTCCGCAGTGTGAAAAAAAGTGGTCGGCTGACGGCACACGCTTCGGAGAACAATGTGTGTTCATCTTCACCCCTCCCGAGTCAGCGCAGAGGTGGTAGCGGTGAGCTGACCCTTAAAAAATAATTGGCCATTCCAAATTGGGAGAAAATAATAAAAAATAATTGGCAACGACTAAATAAAACAAAAAACTTTCCCTATGACTAAATTAAATATATTTATTTGTTTTATTTATTTACGGTAAAAATGACTTGTCTGTATTTCGTCCGTGTTCATTACATACATACAAACATACATACAGCTTGTTTGTACGCTGTACTGATAATAATCAAGCGCATGCCGTAGACAGAAAAAAACGTTTTACAACTCACTACTCAAAGGGTTAAACCCGGGTGTGGCAGGATAGCGGCAGAGGGAAGACTCAGAGACAGAAAGTGCAGTGAAACCAAAATATTTTAATTAACAAAACACAAATAAAAAGGCACGATGGCCAACAAAAAAGACGAACACAAAAACAGGCTTTAAACATAAACTATACAGAAAGAATCACTCACTCTCTCACACACGTCTTTTCACTGTTCCAAACACTCACCTCCTAACAAACACTCCCCTCCTAACATACCCAACCACTCCCTTTTATACAGGTGCCTGGGCTAATTGGGCAATTCGCACCTCATTAGCCCAGGCACATTCCACACATTCCTCACACATACTCACTGAACCACACCCCAAACTCACTCACATCCACTCTAAACAATACAAAAAAACACAGAACCACCACAAAATAGGCTGCACCCCATCACACCGGGATAATTCTGGTTGCTCTTCTTTGCGCTCTTTCTAGAGCAGCAATATCCTTTTTGTAATGAAGTGACCAGAACTGATCACAATATTCTAGATGAGGTCTTACTAATTCATTGTAAAGTTTTAACATTACTTCCCTTGATTTAACCCTTAGCGGTCCATTTATTCAGCTTGTCAAGTCCAATTAATTTTCACACGCGCAATTTATTTTAGACGTGCTGTTTAAAAGTATTTTTTTTCACAGTAAACCAGGTTATCTGCATATCAACAGGACACTCAGTACTGCATCTCCAGCCCCACCCCTTGTTCGCTGTATTTTCCAAATACCTCTTAAATAATAGTACATACCGATAAATCATCACTTGATCACTCATTTTATCACCAAACTCCTCAATAATGCGATCCCAGTCGTTATTTTATTACTATATCTAAAAAAAATTCTGCAAATGAGCACTGGATGCGGAAGCAGCTATCTTGTTTGTTTATGTCTGTGTTATCTATGTGGTGTCGGGGCTATCAGTATTCATGAGATACACCCTTTTCTTTCGGCTTCTCTCGGTTCCCATCGGTCTCACTCGGCCATTGAATGGTTTTCTCAGCATTTTCCGGAGAAAAAACGACTGCAGACCTGTTTTTTGCATCTTTTTGATGATGTCGGACAGGGTCCGAATTTGGACCGGAAAGGGAAAATTGTGATGTCGGACCAGATCCGACATAGGACCGCAAAGGGTTAAAATCAACACTTTTCACAATATATCCGAGCATCTTGTTGGCCTTTTTTATAGCTTCCCCACATTATCTAGATGAAGACATTTCTGAGTCAACATAAACTCCTAGGTCTTTTTCATAGATTCCTTCTTTATGATATTTATAATGCAAATTTTTTTGGCCTGCGTGCAGTACCTTACACTTTTCTCGATTAAATGTCATTTGCCATGTGTCTGCCTAGTTCTGAATGCTGTCTAGATCATTTTGAAAGACCATTTCTGCATACTTCTTTAGTTTTGCCTTTTTAACCTGACTTACAATTATATTTGTTTTCTACCGGTATTTGCTTATTTTTGTAATTTCCTGTTTTTTTCAATTGTTTTATGGTTATGGTACACTTAAGAACATTAGAACATAAGAAAGTTTACAAACGAGAGGAGGCCATTCAGCCCATCTTGCTTGTTTGGTTGTTAGTAGCTTATTGATCCCAGAATCTCATCAAGCAGCTTCTTGAAGGATCCCAGGGTGTCAGCTTCAACAACATTATTGGGGAGTTGGTTCCAGACCCTCACAATTCTCTGTGTAAAAAAGTGCCTCCTATTTTCTGTTCTGAATGTCCCTTTATCTAATCTCCATTTGTGACTCCTGGTCCTTGTTTCTTTTTTCAGGTCAAAAAAGTCCCCTGGGTCGAGATTGTCTATACCTTTTAGGATTTTGAATGTTTGAATCAGATCGCCGCGTAGTCTTCTTTGTTCAAGACTGAATAGCACTCTTTCTAGAGCAGCAATATTCTTTTTGTAATGAGGTGACGAGAACTGAACACAATATTCTAGGTGAGGTCTTACTAATGCATTGTAAAGTTTTAACATTACTTCCCTTCATTTAAATTCAACACTTCTCACAATATATCCAAGCATCTTGTTGGCCTTTTTTATAGCTTTCCCACATTGTCTAGATGAAGACATTTCTGAGTCAACATAAAAATTTCATTTGCCATGTGTCTGCCCAGTTCTGAATGCTGTCTAGATCCTTTTGAATTACCTTTGCTGCTGCAACTGTGTTTGCCACTCCTCCTATTTTTGTGTCGTCTGCAAATTTAACAAGTTTGCTTATTATACCAGAATCTAAATCATTAAATGTAGATTAGGAACAGCAGAGGACCTAATACTGATCCCTGTGGTACACCACTGGTTACCTCACTCCATTTTGAGGTTTCTCCTCTCATCAGTACTTTCTGTTTTCTACATGTTAACCACTCCCTAATCCATTTGCATGCATTTCCTTGAATTGCGTTCAGAAGCAGTCATTTGTCATTTCCACCATTTCAATTTCGTCCATCGTGCTCCCCACCGGGTTTTCCCATTTTATATGGGGGAAGTTGAAATCCCCCTGTGACAGGAATGGCTGGTGGTCTGACGTCAGGCAGAAGCAGGAACAAAAATACTGACACCGGGTACGTACTGCAGTTCAAAAAAAAAGGCTTGCGCCGTTTTTATTTAGCAAGCAAAAATAAACTTTGCGCTCACAGAGCAAAATAAAAGGTTAAACAAAAACAAATCACGAACACTAAATCAACAATAAATAATAAATAGACCATACAGGTCAGGCTGGGCAGTCGCTGTCACTGTTCCTGTATGCTATAAATTTAGTTTCGTTTTCACGCTCGCCCTCCTACAACACCCACCCGCTCTCTCCTCTTTAACACCCACCCCGAGCTAGAGAGCTGCAGGCTTTTTATAACAGGTGACCATCTCCTGATTAGCAACAAATTAAATCACCTAATTAATTCGGGAGATGGCCACCTTCTGCACGAGTTTTAATTATTCCTCCTGGCAGAGGACGAGCACCGATCTCGCCTCTGCCAGGACACGTTTTAAAAATAAACAAAACAATAACACGGCGCTACGCCGTCATAAATATAATACAATAAAAATAATACAAAATAAATACACTGCACAGGGGCGGAGGGGGAGACCCTGATCTAAAAATAAACAAAACAATGTACAGGGGTGCTCGCCCTGTTACACCCCCATTAATCTGTTATACAATGTCATTGTATAACAGATTATTTTGCTCGGTGTCTGAGTCTGGCGGTCTATAGCATGCTCCTATTATTATGCCCTTTGAATTTCTGTCCATTATTCTGACCCATATTGATTCTGCATTGTTTTCTTCATCCAGATTTAACACCTGGGCTTCAAGACTATTTCTTATGTATAGTGCTACCCCTCCGCCTCTTCTGTCCTGCCTGTCTTTCCTATACAGTGTGTACCCACTAATATTATATTCGTCTCCATCACTCTCAGACAACCAAGTTTCTGTAACACCTATCACATCGTAGTTACTTGTTAATGCAGTAGCTTCAAGTTCTAACATTTTGTTTCTGAGACTTCTAGCATTAAGATAAATACATTTAATAGTTGTCTTACCTGAGTTGTTGCCCTTGTTTTGATGTAGTCTCCCTTCTGTTTTTTTGTTTTCTCCCCCCTTCCTTTCTAGTTTAAATGCTTCTGGACCTCCTCAAGAATCCTTTCTCCGAGTAGATTGGTTCCCTTTCTGTTTAAGTGCAGTCCGTCCTGCCTATATATATATATATATAGAGTGTCCTTGTTGTAGAATGTGCTCCAATGTTCAAGAAAGGTGAAGCCTTCCTGTGTGCACCACGATTTTAGCCATGGATTTTGATTTTGTATTTCCAGCTGTCCATATGGTCCTTTGCAAGGTGCCGGCAGTATCCCAGAAAATACCACAGTTTTGGCCTTGTCTTTTAATTTACTTCCTAGCTCTCTGAATTTGTTTTGCAGGGATCTTGGCCTGTCTCTTCCAATGTTGTTTGTACCAATGTGGACGACTACTACCGGGTCGTCTCCTGTTTATTCTAGGAGCCTGTCCACATTCTCAGTGATGTGCTTGACAGAGGCTCCTAGAAGGCAGCACACTGTTGTAGTAAGGGGGTCCAAACTGCGAACTGAACTTGCTGTGTTTCTCAATATGGAGTCCCCAACAATCATGACCTCCCTTCTTTTTGCTGCCTGGCCAGCACTGTTTATAGGGTCCTGGATGTTGTTCCTTTCATTCTCTTGATGTTGGTTTTGATCATCTAAATTTTGAAGTGGCTCAAATTTGTTGGATGTTTGGATTTCTGGTGGTTGTGTTTGATGAAGTTTATTTTTTTCCCTGCTTCTGCCTATCTGAACCCAGCTGTTTTGACTCTCTTCTGTCTCCATGGTGGCTGTCAGTCTGCTAGGGGTGCAGACTTCCATGAATTGTAGGTGTGCCAGCTCCTCAAGCTCCTTGTCACCTGGATATCCATCCACGTGACAAAGGCTAACTCGAGATAAACTAATATTAATACTTGTTTTTTATTATTAGTACACAGACGTGTTTGTAATGTGTAAAGTAAAATGGTAGCCCTACGTTTGTTTATTATTGATTGATGGCACTCTGGTGAGTTTGTGGAACTTCCTTCGAATTTGAAAGTGTACAAATTAATGCTTCCTGTAAAAACTAACTGCTATTCAATGGTACTGTTTGCGTATCTTATAATGTGACGTGGGGGGTGCTCAATTTTAGCCTTTTATTTTAATTGCAGAATAACTCTGATATAAATCATACGAATCAATCAATCATTCATTTTTTTTAATCAAGTAAAACCCTTGAAAACAAATTCTCATTTGCAATAAAGCCTGTTACCAGACTGTGCCTTTTAGAAAGTGCTACGTTTGTAGCCCAAAGTAATAATGAAATGTACGTCATATGACAGATATTGATGCGTGTTATTGTTACAATGTTTAGCAACAGTGATGTAAACACTAAGGGTTGTGTATCATATAGTTTAGTATTTTGCTTAAAAATATCGTAACCTTAGAAGGTGAAATTGGAAGTCACCTTGGATAAGGGTGTCTGCTAAGAAATAAATGATAACTAGAGTTGCTAGCAAGTATAAAGGCTTCCATCCAAACAGTTATCGTGAAATTTAAGCGCATTGTTTATTATAGATGAAACGTTATTATCACAACTGTGTTAACTGTCAATTTTGGCACAAATATGAGAAGACTTTTAAAAATTGCCCCAAATTTTCATTAAATCCAAGATGGCTGCCACACCATGTGACCAAAGGCCGCCATATTGACCATGGCACAACATCCCATAGTCCACTACATCCGTGTCAAGTTTCGTGCATTTTGGTGCAGCCAATAAGAAGTTATAGGCAGTTTTATAGCCAGTTGCGTATGTTGATGATGTCATGCATCACCGTTTGACCTTTAGGAGAGGACAGAGGTACATATGACTTCCTACACGTGTTCCATTATAACTATGACCCTGGTGGCACGCCCTAGGAGTTAAAATTTCAACCTAAATTCCAATATGGCCGCCGCGCCGTGTGAGCAATCTGTTTCAATCTTCAGCAGTTATTACTTTCCAATGGTCTGTGCAATCGTGTTGACATTGAAGAGCATAAGTGCAATGGTGTTCTTGTTATGGGTTGCAAAAGTTTTTTTTACAATTATCAATATAGCCGCCAAACCATGTGATCAACAGTACTTCACGTGAGTCTCTGTGGTCGTATAAAGTTTCATGACTGTAGTGTATTGCACCTTGGATTTATGCAGGAATGTATGAAAATAGAGCCGTCGTGAAACGGTTATTCGCGCGCAGCGGCCATGTTTTGTAATGAAAAAGCGTGGATTTACAAACAGTAGAATGGACCTGGTCATGAACATGCGTGCCAATTTAGGTGTCGATTGACGATGCGGTTTAAGACAAGAAGATTGTTGAATATTTGGCGCCAATCCAGCGTAGCGGGCAAAGTAATTGTTCAATCGACCTTGATTGAACATATGTTTTTATACACCATTGCTGCACTATCTGCTGCCATTGTCACAGTTCCACCTTAAGTTGTTTTTAACAGCAAGAGTTTTGAAAAATTCCCAAAATTTCCACGAGATCCAAGATGGCGGTCGAACCATGTGACTTTTTCATTCGGGGACGCCAGTCTGGTTGTCCAGCCATAGGCATCTACTTACGTATGAGTTTACATAACTCTGCGATGATGTTTGGGAATAATAATAATAATAATAATAATAATAATAATAAACACAGCAATAACAATAGGCTTCCCCAGCCTTTGGCTTGGAAGCCTAATAATAATGTTACTTCCATTTTCCTTTCCCATAGCCAGAGGTGGTCTATTACCATAGAAAATGTGTTCTAATTTAAATGAACCACCATTTAAGAAAAAAAAAAACGCGCTAATACACAACATCACCACACAGAGGACATTTAAAAAAAAAAGAAAAAATTGGCCCCCATATTTAGACATGTTATTATTATTATTATTATTATTATTGTTATTACATGTTTGGTACTGACATGTAAAGTGTTTTGAGATACTGTGGTATGAAAGGCGCTATATAAACTAAAATATATAAAATACATTGGAAAGTAATTAGACTGTCTAACCTTTTCATGCATGGTAACAGATATAAAATAAAACTCTTCCAGTCTTTATATGGGGACAGATGGGAGACTAGCAAGCAAATGCATGATGAGCTCATATGCATGATGACCTCGTAATTTTAGTGAAGTAATGTCTGAATGGCTTACGCTGTTATTACACGGTGTGTAACCCTAGCATAACCACCATGGAGGTCTGGCTATCCCAGAGTGCATTTCTATCTGGAGCATGCCCATGTGGAAGTCTATAGAACAGATCGTGAAACAGGAGCCATGTTGGCTCTAATGCGGAGTCAACGCCCGCACGGTCCCCTAGAGCAACTAGAGCCAACATGGTGAATACAGGGACATAGCTGCAGAATGTTCAAGGCGTACAACTTTGAATCGTCTGCTTATTATTATTTTATATCTACGCACTGAACCGAGTCAAAGCTCAAGTAAAAGTTTTGTTGTAAGCTAGTAATAGCCTGATTTGTTAAGAATTTTCAGAGATACGGTGACAGGCACACGGTCGACCGTATCGTATTGAAGTTTTTGTCTTGTAGCAACAAATCAAGCTGCTAACAAACAGTTTCTTAACGTGCACAGGCTATAGGAGTGTAGCCACAGACTGTAGAGACCTTAGTGTTTCAAGTTAAAGTACACAGACATTTTTTCTTTGTACTTAAAAAGTCAAGGACGACATTCAGCTCAATAAAAGTAATATATTTCAACTAAACTGACACAGGCGAAGAGGGGAGAGATACGGGGAGTACTGCACAGTGTACTTTGTATCTAATCTAGACTAGATTAGTTTGACTCGGGTAGATTTAAGAACTCAAAGGTTAGTCTTGGGGGAGAGGCGACTGGATTAGTTTAGTTTTAAACGTATTCCTGTCCTAACGTACGAAACTCTACAACGAGTACAGAACGAGGAAGTGTACACAAGCCGAGTCATTCAACACGGAGCTGTCTGTTTGTTATTGTGCGCGTTATTGATATTATCATCGTTATTGTTGAAACATTTCTGATATCATTGAAGATCGGCAGCCATGAGACTGCGGCGCTTCCCCGCCGGTTCGTTGCTGCTCCTCGGCTTGTGTCTGAGTGGTCGTCGGGGGCTCGCTTCTGCACCGGAGCTCCGAGATCCGCCCAAGAAAATAGGTAACGACTGTTTACTTTTTATAATAATAATAATAATAATAATAATAATAATAATAATAATATTAAAAGAACATATTCTTTTAAGTCTTTAAAAATATTTGAAGTCAGTTAAGTACACACACACATTAAACAGGCGTGGTCGGGTTTAAATTACCCGACACGGGTCTCTTTTGTACCCTGGTATCGATTGTTATTTTGAGAATTTAAAGAAAATACGACAATACACTTGTAAGCGCGGGTCTCTGGCCAGTGTAATAAAGACAACGTTAAAACAAACTTCTGCATGAAGCCCTTTCTTAACAGACAGGATATCAAGGTTTACAGAAAACAGTAACACAGCGAGCGGCAGGTACACTCAATAATAACTGCGACGACTATTCTTCTCAGGAACTAAATCAGAAACTAAATCGAGAAGAAAACAAGATAACATCCTTGAGTCAGGGGTAACTCTGTGAGCCATTAATAATAATAATAATAATAATATTACCGTGTGGCTTCCAATACGGAATGCTTTATCTAAAATTATTGCGCAGATACAGTTTTTTACCCAAAAGATCAAATAAGTAGCCTTTATTTTAAAGTAAATAAAGTATTATGAGCTGTGTACTCCAGAAAACAGACTGAAACTATAAACATTTTATAAATTTTGTAAATTTATAAATAAAAAGCACAAAGCACAGCACTCCAAAATGCTAAGGTGCAAAGACACAGTTACTCAAACTCGCACATTTACGAAATGCGTATCTATTTAGTTATATAAAAACTATATATATATATATATATATATATATATATATATATATATATATATATATATATATATATAGTAAAACGACTTGCACCACTCGGGTTCGTTGCCCCTTTAAGAATGCGACCCAGACACGAGAAATTGATTTTTTTCAGCGCTCACGCGCTAATTTTTAATAAACACAAAATAAAACAAAGTACACAAAATAAACACCTAGCTCTTCTGAGCATTAACTACACACGCAGGAACCTAACTATCACAGGACGGCTAAGCCGTTTCCCTGTTCCACAAAACTTAACCATACAGGTTTGCACTGTACCTTTCTCTCGGGACTGCCGGGAAGCAGAGCACTCCTTTCTGCCTCCTTCCATTCAGCAGCCCCGAGCAGACTGCTTGCTCTCCTTTTAAACCCCGCACCTGGGCCTAATTTCCAATAACGCCCAGGTGCGGATGATAATTAACAATAAAACAATTAAACAAACAATTAAATTAAACAATAACACAATTAGCAAATTAAATGAAACAATCAAGCAAACAACCAAACAAAAGTACATTCTCTCGCAGGGAGGTTTTAACCCCCTCCCTGCTGTTTCTCATAACCCGCTATTTTACAATATATATATATATATATATATATATATATATATATATATATATATATATATATATATATATATATATATATATATATATATATATATATATTTGTGGAGCACATTTAAGTAAGTGTGCTAGTGCTTCCTCCTTTGAGAAATATTTCCTTGGTAGAGTTTGCAGATTCCGTTTTCTGCTGCTTGGTACAGAAATCCACACAACGCTCTTCGGTGTTTTTAAACAACAACAACAACAGCGGAATGTGGCCAGTAGGTGTCGCAAAAAACCCCGCAGCGTGAAGCGCATTTAAAGAGGAACTGTACTCAAAATATCAAGGCTCTCTACGTGCTCTGTATTGATAACATGCGCCTCGCTGCGCCAGTTCTGTTAAAAAGTCCAGCGTTTGGTCAGTAATTCAGTTTTTTTGTCAGCTTTCTGGGTCAGCTGGAAATGCAGGCCGCCGCCATATTGGAACCTTTCTGGCGCCGCTGTTCCGTCAGATCGCTGACACCCCCCGCACCAGTGAACGCCGGCAGGGTGAATTATGTCGCAATACAAAGCGATCAGGTGGAAAAATAACAAAAGGAAAAACAGAAACAAAAAGTATTTTTGTGTGCCTGAGCCAACAAAGGGCGGCCATAACAAAACAATGACTACATAATATAGGAACAGGACATCCGCTCAATAGAATACTGTGTGCGACTATAGAGCGAGTCACCGACAGGATGTCACACAAAGCACCACGGAAGAGAGCTCCAATACATTCGATGTTAATTTGTTTTAATGGTTTATATACGATATACTGCTCAAGGAGAGGCTGAAAATGGGTCAAAAACTTTAGTTAACATGTTTTCTATTGAAATGGTTATATGTTAATTTCCATTACAGTTCCCCTTTAACATTAATAACTGAGATGATGATGATGATTATTGTTATTATTGTTATTATTATTATTATTATTATTATTATTATTATTATTATTATTTTTATTATTATTATTATTTTGATGTTTCCACTACTTAAAAAGGTTACACAAGACTACTGATCTGAAGGGACTAAATGTATGTATACAATATAGAATTCAAATATATTGTAGCGTTTTTGTCAGGTTTATGAAGCAGGACTCAGGGAGACAGTGTGGAATTCTCCATCTTGAAAGTTTATTGTTAATAAACAGAGAATTCCTGTCAGGGGCCGGAATTCACGCCACCAAAATGACAAACCCTTTTATTGTTATCTTTTTTGCTTTCGCTCAAGTCGCTTCTCTCTGCCACTCTCTCTGTCACTCTCTCTGCCAGTCTCTCTCTCACTCTCTCTGCCACTCTCTCTGCCACTCTGTCACTCTCTCTGCCACTTTGTCACTCTCTCTCACTCTCTCTGCCACTCTCTGCCACTCTCTCTGCCACTCTGTCACTCTCTCTGCCACTTTGTCACTCTCTCTGCCACTTTGTCACTCTCTCTGCCACTTTGTCACTCTCTCTCACTCTCTGCCACTCTCTCTCACTCTCTCTGCCACTCTCTGCCACTCTCTCTGCCACTCTGTCACTCTCTCTGCCACTTTGTCACTCTCTCTGCCACTTTGTCACTCTCTCTCCCACTCTCTCTCTCACTCTCTCTGCCATTCTCTGTCACTCTCTCTGCCACTTTGTCACTCTCTCTCTCACTCTCTCTCTCACTCTCTCTGCCACTCTCTCTGCCACTCTGTCACTCTCTCTGCCACTTTGTCACTCTCTCTCTCACTTTCTCTGCCACTCTCTCTGTCAGTCTCTCTGTCACTCTCTCACTCTGTCACTCGCTCCCCTTCCTGTCACTCATGCACCCCCTTATATATCCGCTCCTCATCTCCCGCTGCTGTCCGGCTCAACCAATCGACCCATGGTCTGCAGTCCCCCTCTTCCCGCTGCTAACTAACGATGTGACCCGTTCCCCTTACAATACACATAACATAAAAGATAGACAAGACAAACAGGACAGACAACAAGTCCTGCAACGATGCACTTAAAACATTAATATTTGTCATTTTTTAAAAATTATTTTATTATTGCCTGGCGGGTACCCAGTTTCGGATTTTCTACCCGTGCCGACCTGCGCAACAGGTATTGAGGCCCCACCTGAAACAACACACTCAGTTTACTGGGCATAGAACTCTAAAGTGGTTACAAGTCTGGGGGGACACTAATACCTGCGGAACAGGAAGTGGTTCAAGTGTTGTGGCAGGACAATAATAAGGATTCAATTCAACAAGATGTGAAAGTTTTAGTCTCTTGAAAACTAAATAAATCTATAAGAGAATGAGTAGGAACTTGCATCTGTGCCTTTTTTGAGACAAGCCGTTAATAAAGCCCAGTGAAAGTGTGGTAAAGCATAGGGAAGCATTGTAAAGCACAGAGAGGTCTGGTAAAGCATAGGGAAGCATTGTAAAGCACAGAGAGGTCTGGTAAAGCACAGTGAAGCATTGTAAAGCACAGAGAAGTATGGTAAAGCACAGGGAAGCATTGTAAAGCACAGAGAGGTCTGGTAAAGCATAAGGAAGCATTGTAAAGCACAGATAGTTCTGGTAAAGCATAGGGAAGCATTGTAAAGCACAGAGAGGTATGATAAAGCATAAGGAGGCATTGTAAAGCACAGAGAGGTCTGGTAAAGCATAGGGAAGCATTGTAAAACACAGAGAGGTCTGGTAAAGCATAGGGAAGCATTGTAAAACACAGAGAGGTCTGGTAAAGCATAGGGAAGCATTGTAAAGCACAGAGAGGTCTGGTAAAGCATAGGGAAGCATTGTAAAACACAGAGAGGTCTGGTAAAGCATAGGGAGGCATTGTAAAGCACAGAGAGGTCTGGTAAAGCATACTGAAAAAACAAGGCATGTTGTGGTGAAAATATAGATAAAATTTAAAGTGGTGTTTCACCGTCAATGAATGTAAGCAGAATTCACTGTTATGGAATCTACTAGCGTACAGGGAGACGTCTCCCACCAGCGAGCAGCAGCCAAATGAACATAAAAAATAATGGGAAGATCTGTTTAGTGTATCATTTCAAATTGTGCATTTTGTCATGCAGAATGTACGTTTATTTAGAACACTTCACATTAAAATGCTGATTTATGATTATCTGACATGTGGGTAAAAATCGGATGGCAGGGATTTAAAAAAAAAAAAAAAAACTTAAACCCCTCTAGTTATTTACGTTCTTTCGGGGGGATATTTTGACACAGCTTGCTATATACAACTCTTTCAATGTGCATTTCACAATCTTTTTTTGGTTAAAAAGAAAGAAAATACCGTAAGCCATCTATGTATATTGGTTGGAATTTATTTTCTTATGTTGACTTCTACTTGTGTCTGTGTTTTAGTCTGTACGATTGCAGGCTATTAATAAATACATTTGAAGAGCCATTGGTGTTTGCAGTTGTTAGTTATTATACATGTATATCATGCATGTAACACTTCATTATATATTTATGAAGCTTTTAAAATGACGATAGAACTCCCTAACCCAATACACAATTTGTTTATAGTTAATTGTTCGGTGAATTCCTCTAATCATGCATTTGCTCTGGTACTCTTTGCTCGCTTCCTCGATAGTCTGATAACATCACAAATACATTTAGGCAAAATCCATGTCAATGATCTCGATCACATTCCTAGTGGATCTGTGTGTCCTTGTACGCCTGTTCTTCATTCTTGTGTGGATTAGACACAGGTGTTAAAAGCCAAGGATGCATTGCAAATCCACAATCACCGAAGGATACTTTATTGTAATATCTAATATGCCATTTCCTATAACAAGATTTCAGTTGTATAATTCAAATATAATCTACAGTAGAGGTCAGCTGTCATAATGTACGTATGCAGAATTCAGATAGACTACAGTTGCATTGATCATTTCTTGGTAGTAACATTACACTTTGTGCAAATTACGTGGTTTAGCAAGACAACAAACGTTCTGTAAGGTTACAAATGGTTAAAACAAGTGAATAAATCTCCTTCATAACGACAAGTGTAGAAAAGACTAAAATATTTTCATAACTACAAATATTGAATTATCTAGGTTGTCTGTAAGAAATTAACTCTGGTCCCGTACACTCTCTCTCTCTCTCTGTATCGTCAGCCACAGTCTGTTAAATTTCTGTTTCAAGGTGAGTTACTGTTTTATTAATTAAAACCCTCCTTTTCCAAGTGCAAATTAACTACTGATAAATGATGACAATTTAACACGGATTTGCTTTTAAATTCCCACGCAAACAAAAGAAATGCTTGTTAAGATATTAACATTATTTTGTAAAGCAGCATAATTTCAGAAATCACATTAGCACAATTATTTAATAACGAAATAGGCATAACGACTGCTTGAAAATGCTAAAGTCAATGCTACACACCGATCTGTGGATTAACACTGGAGTTCTCATTTACAACCTTATGAAAATCCTGCCCACCGAGGCTAATCAAGTCTGTGGTAAAACCTGGAATGGGTGAAGCTGCTATGCAATAGGAGTCTTATTTTCCTACCTGTTGTTATTAGAGGTGTCCTCATGTGCAGTTTAGGGGGCACACCTGGAGCCCGTTCCAGTTGTAATTGTGTAATTTCTAATTCACTGCAGTTACAATGGCATTGAACCGTGGCATGCCTGCATAATTATAATCGTGATTATACCATTTCATTGCTCTAGTGCATCACACATCCATTTGTCAGGTTTATTTTTCCAGAACTTCATAATTTGTTAAACGTGTGATCCACTCCATATCAACATTACTTTGTTGAATGACAAAAATCTAAGTTGCACAGTCTGTTTCTGTATTTGGAGCTGTGATTATTGCTGGGTTATTTAGAACAAATAGAGTAAACATGTTAATGTGTGGAGTTGTTTATGTTAGTTTTTTGTGTAATTGTAATTATAATTGTAATTATTGCAGCAATATTGTAACTAATTGTAATTGAACAAAATAGCATTGGAATTGGAATTGGAATTGGAATTGGAATTTCAGCAAACGATGCTCTTGTCATTGAAATTGTATTATAGTTATAATTGAGCCCAGGTCTGATGGGGGACACCCTCACGCAACGCATAACTTCATTAGAAATCACAAAACACGTCCTTTACCACTGCTGTGCTGTTCAGCAGTGTAAACTCTGCCCTGTGCTCTCTCTGTTTCAGCAGTGTAATCTCTGCCCTGTGCTCTCTCTGTTCAGCAGTGTAATCTCTGCCCTGTGCTCTCTCTGTTCAGCAGTGTAATCTCTGCCCTGTGCTCTCTCTGTTTCAGCAGTGTAATCTCTGCCCTGTGCTCTCTCTGTTCAGCAGTGTAATCTCTGCCCTGTGCTCTCTCTGTTCAGCAGTGTAATCTCTGCCCTGTGCTCTCTCTGTTCAGCAGTGTAATCTCTGCCCTGTGCTCTCTCTGTTTCAGCAGTGTAATCTCTGCCCTGTGCTCTCTCTGTTCAGCAGTGTAATCTCTGCCCTGTGCTCTCTCTGTTCAGCAGTGTAATCTCTGCCCTGTGCTCTCTCTGTTCAGCAGTGTAATCTCTGCCCTGTGCTCTCTCTGTTCAGCAGTGTAATCTCTGCCCTGTGCTCTCTCTGTTCAGCAGTGTAATCTCTGCCCTGTGCTCTCTCTGTTCAGCAGTGTAATCTCTACCCTGTGCTCTCTCTGTTCAGCAGTGTAATCTCTGCCCTGTGCTCTGTTTCAGCAGTGTAATCTCTGCCCTGTGCTCTCTCTGTTTCAGCAGTGTAATCTCTACCCTGTGCTCTCTCTGTTCAGCAGTGTAATCTCTGCCCTGTGCTCTCTCTGTTCAGCAGTGTAATCTCTGCCCTGTGCTCTCTCTGTTTCAGCAGTGTAATCTCTGCCCTGTGCTCTCTCTGTTCAGCAGTGTAATCTCTGCCCTGTGCTCTCTCTGTTCAGCAGTGTAATCTCTGCCCTGTGCTCTCTCTGTTTCAGCAGTGTAATCTCTGCCCTGTGCTCTCTCTGTTCAGCAGTGTAATCTCTGCCCTGTGCTCTCTCTGTTCAGCAGTGTAATCTCTGCCCTGTGCTCTCTCTGTTCAGCAGTGTAATCTCTGCCCTGTGCTCTCTCTGTTCAGCAGTGTAATCTCTGCCCTGTGCTCTCTCTGTTCAGCAGTGTAATCTCTGCCCTGTGCTCTCTCTGTTTCAGCAGTGTAATCTCTGCCCTGTGCTCTCTCTGTTCAGCAGTGTAATCTCTGCCCTGTGCTCTCTCTGTTTCAGCAGTGTAATCTCTGCCCTGTGCTCTCTCTGTTCAGCAGTGTAATCTCTGCCCTGTGCTCTCTCTGTTCAGCAGTGTAATCTCTGCCCTGTGCTCTCTCTGTTCAGCAGTGTAATCTCTGCCCTGTGCTCTCTCTGTTCAGCAGTGTAATCTCTACCCTGTGCTCTCTCTGTTCAGCAGTGTAATCTCTGCCCTGTGCTCTGTTTCAGCAGTGTAATCTCTGCCCTGTGCTCTCTCTGTTTCAGCAGTGTAATCTCTACCCTGTGCTCTCTCTGTTCAGCAGTGTAATCTCTGCCCTGTGCTCTGTTTCAGCAGTGTAATCTCTGCCCTGTGCTCTCTCTGTTTCAGCAGTGTAATCTCTGCCCTGTGCTCTCTCTGTTCAGCAGTGTAATCTCTGCCCTGTGCTCTCTCTGTTCAGCAGTGTAATCTCTGCCCTGTGTTCTCTCTGTTTCAGCAGTGTAATCTCTGCCCTGTGCTCTCTCTGTTTCAGCAGTGTAATCTCTGCCCTGTGCTCTCTCTGTTCAGCAGTGTAATCTCTGCCCTGTGCTCTCTCTGTTCAGCAGTGTAATCTCTGCCCTGTGCTCTCTCTGTTCAGCAGTGTAATCTCTGCCCTGTGCTCTCTCTGTTCAGCAGTGTAATCTCTGCCCTGTGCTCTCCCTGTTCAGCAGTGTAATCTCTACCCTGTGCTCTCTCTGTTCAGCAGTGTAATCTCTACCCTGTGCTCTCTCTGTTCAGCAGTGTAATCTCTGCCCTGTGCTCTCTCTGTTTCAGCAGTGTAACCTCTGCCCTGTGCTCTCTCTGTTTCAGCAGTGTAATCTCTGCCCTGTGCTCTCTCTGTTCAGCAGTGTAATCTCTGCCCTGTGCTCTCTGTTCAGCAGTGTAATCTCTACCCTGTGCTCTCTCTGTTTTAGCAGTGTAATCTCTGCCCTGTGCTCTCTCTGTTCAGCAGTGTAATCTCTACCCTGTGCTCTCTCTGTTCAGCAGTGTAATCTCTGCCCTGTGCTCTCTCTGTTCAGCAGTGTAATCTCTGCCCTGTGCTCTCTCTGTTTCAGCAGTGTAATCTCTGCCCTGTGCTCTCTCTGTTTCAGCAGTGTAATCTCTGCCCTGTGCTCTCTCTGTTCAGCAGTGTAATCTCTGCCCTGTGCTCTCTCTGTTTCAGCAGTGTAATCTCTACCCTGTGCTCTCTCTGTTTTAGCAGTGTAATCTCTGCCCTGTGCTCTCTCTGTTCAGCAGTGTAATCTCTGCCCTGTGCTCTCTCTGTTCAGCAGTGTAATCTCTGCCCTGTGCTCTCTCTGTTCAGCAGTGTAATCTCTGCCCTGTGCTCTCTCTGTTTCAGCAGTGTAATCTCTGCCCTGTGCTCTCTCTGTTTCAGCAGTGTAATCTATACCCTGTGCTCTCTCTGTTTCAGCAGTGTAACCTCTGCCCTGTGCTCTCTCTGTTTCAGCAGTGTAATCTCTGCCCTGTGCTCTCTGTTCAGCAGTGTAATCTCTGCCCTGTGCTCTCTCTGTTCAGCAGTGTAATCTCTGCCCTGTGCTCTCTCTGTTCAGCAGTGTAATCTCTGCCCTGTGCTCTCTCTGTTCAGCAGTGTAATCTCTGCCCTGTGCTCTCTCTGTTCAGCAGTGTAATCTCTGCCCTGTGCTCTCTCTGTTTCAGCAGTGTAATCTCTGCCCTGTGCTCTCTCTGTTCAGCAGTGTAATCTCTGCCCTGTGCTCTCTCTGTTCAGCAGTGTAATCTCTGCCCTGTGCTCTCTCTGTTTCAGCAGTGTAACCTCTGCTCTGTGCTCTCTCTGTTCAGCAGTGTAATCTCTGCCCTGTGCTCTCTCTGTTCAGCAGTGTAATCTCTGCCCTGTGCTCTCTCTGTTCAGCAGTGTAATCTCTGCCCTGTGCTCTCTCTGTTTCAGCAGTGTAATCTCTGCCCTGTGCTCTCTCTGTTCAGCAGTGTAATCTCTGCCCTGTGCTCTCTCTGTTCAGCAGTGTAATCTCTGCCCTGTGCTCTCTCTGTTCAGCAGTGTAATCTCTGCCCTGTGCTCTCTCTGTTCAGCAGTGTAATCTCTGCCCTGTGCTCTCTCTGTTCAGCAGTGTAATCTCTGCCCTGTGCTCTCTCTGTTCAGCAGTGTAATCTCTGCCCTGTGCTCTCTCTGTTCAGCAGTGTAATCTCTGCCCTGTGCTCTCTCTGTTTCAGCAGTGTAATCTCTGCCCTGTGCTCTCTCTGTTTCAGCAGTGTAATCTCTGCCCTGTGCTCTGTTTCAGCAGTGTAATCTCTGCCCTGTGCTCTCTCTGTTCAGCAGTGTAATCTCTGCCCTGTGCTCTCTCTGTTTCAGCAGTGTAATCTCTGCCCTGTGCTCTCTCTGTTCAGCAGTGTATTCTCTGCCCTGTGCTCTCTCTGTTCAGCAGTGTAATCTCTGCCCTGTGCTCTCTCTGTTCAGCAGTGTAATCTCTGCCCTGTGCTCTCTCTGTTTCAGCAGTGTAATCTCTGCCCTGTGCTCTCTCTGTTCAGCAGTGTAATCTCTGCCCTGTGCTCTCTCTGTTCAGCAGTGTAATCTCTGCCCTGTGCTCTCTCTGTTTCAGCAGTGTAATCTCTGCCCTGTGTTCTCTCTGTTCAGCAGTGTAATCTCTGCCCTGTGCTCTCTCTGTTCAGCAGTGTAATCTCTGCCCTGTGCTCTCTCTGTTCAGCAGTGTAATCTCTGCCCTGTGCTCTCTCTGTTCAGCAGTGTAATCTCTGCCCTGTGCTCTCTCTGTTTCAGCAGTGTAATCTCTGCCCTGTGCTCTCTCTGTTCAGCAGTGTAATCTCTGCCCTGTGCTCTCTCTGTTCAGCAGTGTAATCTCTGCCCTGTGCTCTCTCTGTTTCAGCAGTGTAATCTCTGCCCTGTGCTCTCTCTGTTCAGCAGTGTAATCTCTGCCCTGTGCTCTCTCTGTTCAGCAGTGTAATCTCTGCCCTGTGCTCTCTCTGTTCAGCAGTGTAATCTCTGCCCTGTGCTCTCTCTGTTCAGCAGTGTAATCTCTACCCTGTGCTCTCTCTGTTTTAGCAGTGTAATCTCTGCCCTGTGCTCTCTCTGTTCAGCAGTGTAATCTCTACCCTGTGCTCTCTCTGTTCAGCAGTGTAATCTCTGCCCTGTGCTCTCTCTGTTTCAGCAGTGTAATCTCTACCCTGTGCTCTCTCTGTTCAGCAGTGTAATCTCTGCCCTGTGCTCTCTCTGTTTCAGCAGTGTAATCTCTGCCCTGTGCTCTCTCTGTTTCAGCAGTGTAATCTCTGCCCTGTGCTCTCTCTGTTTCAGCAGTGTAATCTCTGCCCTGTGCTCTCTCTGTTCAGCAGTGTAATCTCTGCCCTGTGCTCTCTCTGTTCAGCAGTGTAATCTCTGCCCTGTGCTCTCTCTGTTTCAGCAGTGTAATCTCTGCCCTGTGCTCTCTCTGTTCAGCAGTGTAATCTCTGCCCTGTGCTCTCTCTGTTCAGCAGTGTAATCTCTGCCCTGTGCTCTCTCTGTTTCAGCAGTGTAATCTCTGCCCTGTGCTCTCTCTGTTCAGCAGTGTAATCTCTGCCCTGTGCTCTCTCTGTTTCAGCAGTGTAATCTCTGCCCTGTGCTCTCTCTGTTCAGCAGTGTAATCTCTGCCCTGTGCTCTCTCTGTTCAGCAGTGTAATCTCTGCCCTGTGCTCTCTCTGTTCAGCAGTGTAATCTCTGCCCTGTGCTCTCTCTGTTCAGCAGTGTAATCTCTGCCCTGTGCTCTCTCTGTTTCAGCAGTGTAATCTCTGCCCTGTGTTCTCTCTGTTCAGCAGTGTAATCTCTGCCCTGTGCTCTCTCTGTTCAGCAGTGTAATCTCTGCCCTGTGCTCTCTCTGTTTCAGCAGTGTAATCTCTGCCCTGTGCTCTCCCTGTTCAGCAGTGTAATCTCTGCCCTGTGCTCTCTCTGTTCAGCAGTGTAATCTCTGCCCTGTGCTCTCTCTGTTCAGCAGTGTAATCTCTGCCCTGTGCTCTCTCTGTTCAGCAGTGTAATCTCTGCCCTGTGCTCTCTCTGTTCAGCAGTGTAATCTCTGCCCTGTGCTCTGTTTCAGCAGTGTAATCTCTGCCCTGTGCTCTCTCTGTTCAGCAGTGTAATCTCTGCCCTGTGCTCTCTCTGTTTCAGCAGTGTAATCTCTGCCCTGTGCTCTCTCTGTTCAGCAGTGTAATCTCTGCCCTGTTCTCTCTGTTCAGGAGTGTAATCTCTGCCCTGTGCTCTCCCTGTTCAGCAGTGTAATCTCTGCCCTGTGCTCTCTCTGTTCAGCAGTGTAATCTCTGCCCTGTGCTCTCTCTGTTCAGCAGTGTAATCTCTGCCCTGTGCTCTCTCTGTTCAGCAGTGTAATCTCTGCCCTGTGCTCTCTCTGTTTCAGCAGTGTAATCTCTGCCCTGTGCTCTCTCTGTTCAGCAGTGTAATCTCTGCCCTGTGCTCTCTCTGTTCAGCAGTGTAATCTCTGCCCTGTGCTCTCTCTGTTTCAGCAGTGTAATCTCTGCCCTGTGCGCTCTCTGTTCAGCAGTGTAATCTCTACCCTGTGCTCTCTCTGTTCAGCAGTGTAATCTCTGCCCTGTGCTCTCTCTGTTTCAGCAGTGTAATCTCTGCCCTGTGCTCTCTCTGTTTCAGCCGTGGTGGGGGCCGGGATCGGGGGTACCGCGGCCGCCTATTTCTTGCGGAAGGAGTTTGGCGCGGGGGTGCAGGTGGACGTGCTGGAGCCTGGGACGGTGGGGGGGCGGCTGGGCACGGCTCAGATTGGAGGGGATGAGTACGAGACGGGGGGCTCCGTGCTGCACCCCCTCAACCTGCACATGAAGCACTTTGTGGAGCAGCTGGGTGAGCAGCAAGCTTCTCTGACGAGTCGCTCTCTATAATGGGTTCTCAGGGTCTTCAGGAAAGTCAAACTTCCCTTAGAAAAGCATAGCACTGTGATAAAGCACAGTGAAAGCATGGTTAAGCATAGGCAAGCATTGTAAAGCATATTAAAAACCATGACAATCCAGGGTAAACTATAGTGAATGTATGGTATAATCATGGGAAAAGCCTGGTAAAACTGCAAAGAGACCGTGGTAAACTTATAGAAGGGTTCTACTTGTATGCATTTTTTTGTATTAAGTGGGTAGACACAAAAGACGCACAATGACACACACAGCACTGATCTCAGGAACGTTAAGCTAGTTCAGATCAGTGTTAGTCTGGGTCCCTGCTCAGCTGTGCGCTCTCTTGAGTAGCAGTGAGGGAGTGTTTGAGCCGTGGCTGGTGAGTGTTTGAGCTGTGGCTGGTGGGAGTGTTTGAGCCATGGCTGGTGGGAGTGTTTGAGCCATGGCTGGTGGGAGTGTTTGACCTATGGTTGGTGAGGGAGTGTTTGTCGTGGCTGGTGGGAGTGTTTGAGCTGTGGCTGGTGGGAGTGTTTTAGCTGTGGTTGGTGGGAGTGTTTGACCTGTGGTTGGTGAGGGAGTGTTTGTCGTGGCTGGTGGGAGTGTTTGAGCCATGGCTGGTGGGAGTGTTTGACCTGTGGTTGGTGAGGGAGTGTTTGACCTATGGTTGTTTGTCGTGGCTGGTGGGAGTGTTTGAGCTGTGGCTGGTGAGAGTGTTTGAGCCATGGCTGGTGGGAGTGTTTGAGCTGTGGTTGGTAAGGGAGTGTTTGTCGTGGCTGGTGGGAGTGTTTGAGCTGTGGCTGGTGGGAGTGTTTTAGCTGTGGTTGGTGGGAGTGTTTGACCTGTGGTTGGTGAGGGAGTGTTTGTCGTGGCTGGTGGGAGTGTTTGAGCTGTGGCTGGTGGGAGTGTTTGAGCTGTGGTTGGTGGGAGTGTTTGACCTGTGGTTGGTGAGGGAGTGTTTGTCGTGGCTGGTGGGAGTGTTTGAGCTGTGGCTGGTGAGAGTGTTTGACCTGTGGTTGGTGAGGGAGTGTTTGTCGTGGCTGGTGGGAGTGTTTGAGCTGTGGCTGGTGGGAGTGTTTGAGCCGTGGCTGGTGAGTGTTTGAGCTGTGGTTGGTGGGAGTGTTTGAGCTGTGGCTGGTGAGAGTGTTTGAGCCGTGGCTGGTGAGAGTGTTTGAGCTGTGGTTGGTGAGAGTGTTTGAGCCATGGTTGGTGAGAGTGTTTGAGCCGTGGCTAGTGGGAATGTTTGAGCTGTGGCTAGTGAGAGTGTTTGAGCCTTGGCTGTTGGGAGTGTTTGAGCCTTGGCTGTTGGGAGTGTTTGAGCCTTGGCTGGTGGGAGTGTTTGACCTGTGGTTGGTGAGGGAGTGTTTGAGCCGTGGCTGGTGGGAGTGTTTGAGCCGTGGTTGGTGAGAGTGTTTGAGCTGTGGCTAGTGAGAGTGTTTGAGCTGTGGCTGGTGAGAGTGTTTGACCTGTGGTTGGTGAGGGAGTGTTTGTCGTGGCTGGTGGGAGTGTTTGAGCTGTGGCTGGTGGGAGTGTTTGAGCCGTGGCTGGTGAGTGTTTGAGCTGTGGTTGGTGAGAGTGTTTGAGCTGTGGCTGGTGAGAGTGTTTGAGCCGTGGCTGGTGAGAGTGTTTGAGCTGTGGTTGGTGAGAGTGTTTGAGCCATGGTTGGTGAGAGTGTTTGAGCCGTGGCTAGTGGGAATGTTTGAGCTGTGGCTAGTGAGAGTGTTTGAGCCTTGGCTGTTGGGAGTGTTTGAGCCTTGGCTGTTGGGAGTGTTTGAGCCTTGGCTGGTGGGAGTGTTTGACCTGTGGTTGGTGAGGGAGTGTTTGAGCCGTGGCTGGTGGGAGTGTTTGAGCCGTGGCTGGTGGGAGTGTTTGAGCCTTGGCTGTTGGGAGTGTTTGAGCCTTGGCTGGTGGGAGTGTTTGACCTGTGGTTGGTGAGGGAGTGTTTGAGTCGTGGCTTGTGAGTGTTTGAGCAGTGGCTGGTGGGAGTGTTTGAGCCTTGGCTGTTCGGAGTGTTTGAGCCGTGGCTGGTGAGAGTGTTTGAGCCGTGGCTGGTGAGGGAGTGTTTAAACCATGGCTGGTCTCCCCCAGGCCTGTCCCAGAGGCGCACGGTCCCGTCCCACATGGCGATATTCAACGGAGAGCAAATCGTCTTTGAGGAGAGCGACTGGTTCATCATTAACTTCCTGCGGCTGCTGTGGCACTACGGACTCAACTTCCTGCGCATGCAGATCTGGGTAGAGGGCGTCCTGGACAAGTTCATGAGGTGCCTCACTCCCTCCCACTCTACCTCCATATCACTCCCCCGCTCTCTTTGCGTTCACTTATTATTAGTTCAAATCCTGCTACTCCTTATACCCCATCTCTCTCTCCTCTCCTCGTACCCTCTCCCTCTCCCTCTCCTCTCTCAGGATTTATCAGTTCCAGTCGTTTGGTTACTCCTTTTCTTCTGTGGAGCGGCTCCTGCACGCATTGGGTGGGGACGAGTTCCTGTGGATGACCAATCACACGCTGGACCAGGCTATGCAGGGGGCAGGCTTCTCACAGCACTTCCTGAACGAGGTCGTCACGCCCATCATGAGGGTCAACTATGGGCAAAGCGTCAAGATCAACGCTTTTGTGGGTGAGGAGAGAGAGGAGAGAGGGAAGAGGAGAGGAGAGAGAGTAAGAAGGGAAAAACTGAATACAGTTTGATGTTTCTTAACCTTTTCAATCCTGTTGTTGTCTTCTATAACAATCACCCATACCTGTTAAACAGCATAACAGAGACTTCAATTAAATTCAATGGTAGACATTTCAACTAGAATTCTATTTGAGCATCTTCTTCTATTACAAAGAGTCCAAAACAGTTTTACAAATACCAAAGTTAGATTCCATAAACTAAGATACACACATCAATAAAATAAAAAATAAATCAATTCAAACAGACATGAATCCACAGGTAAAGCACAGGTGTGTCCCACGCCTGCTCCTCTTACACCGGTGTCGTAGGAAATAAGTTGACCTGGAAATAAGTGGATCGCGCAAGCGCAGTAAGACAAAAGTAAGGCGGGGCTACAGTTTGATTAAAGGGGAGGTTCACTGCATGACTTTTTATTTTTATCTGGTCGTTTTATTTACTAGACTGTGTGTGTTGGTGCGTGTTCGTGCCACTGTCTTTTCGTATGAACTTTAAAATGTGTAATCGATGGCTCTTTATACGGTAAACTGTTTCAAACCTCTGACTTTTTAAGTTTTCCTCTGACATCGATGTCAATCTGATGTAGTTTATGTGTGATCGCAGAGATTTATTTATATATTAAATGATTTTACACATCAAAATGTTGTCAATCTTTAATTGAAATTAAAATGCTTATGCTTATATAATGAGGAAGAGAGATACCGTATATATGTGTATACATGATTTTAAATCGTGATAATTCACTTTAATTCAATATACTGTGTCTCTTTCTCGTTGTATGTCTTATTGGTTGTTGCACTACAAGGATTTACCATTTTAAAATGATGCTGATATAGAGTAGCCTGTATGATCTCTCTCACAACACAAAATCTTTATTGGTATTGAACTACAGGTATTTACCACGGTTTAGCAAAGACTTTAACTCTTTCGTTTTTAATTAATTAATGTATTGTTTCTTTCCAAACTGGTAATTTAAATACACAAACAGAAATACACAATCAGAAATGTACAATCATACAATTCATTTTAAATTATTTATTTGCTGCTAATATATATTACAGTGATATTCACATTCCCTTATCTAGCGTAATACTGTCGAATATATCCGATCTACATGTTAATGTAAATTATACGTACAAAAGTCATTTTAAATTATGCATTTTTGTTAGGCTAATATATCGGATCTGAAGCGATATTCACATCATCTTATCTAGCAGCATACTGCCGAATAAATCCGATCTACTAATTGATATAAATTATACTTACAACATTAATTTTAAATTATTTATTGTTCATTAGTATATCCGATCAACTTATTTCCTGGGCTTGACAAACTTTTTTCCTGACTCGATCGACTTATTTCCTAGCCTAGGCTCGTTTACATTAGAAACAATGGAACCTCCCCTTTAAATTCTAGAGCTTGATCAACTTATTTCCAGATCAACTTATTTCCTGGGACACCGGCCCTGTCTCTGTGTTAACCCCTCGTGTGCCCTGTCTCTGTGTTAACCCCTCGTGTGCCCTGTCTCTGTGTTAACCCCTCATGTGCTGTCCCTGTGTTAACCCCTCGTGTGCCCTGTCTCTGTGTTAACCCCTCGTGTGCCCTGTCTCTGTGTTAACCCCTCGTGTGCCCTGTCTCTGTGTTAACCCCTTGTGTGCCCTGTCTCTGTGTTAACCCCTCGTGTGCTGTCCCTGTGTTAACCCCTCGTGTGCCCTGTCTCTGTGTTAACCCCTCGTGTGCCCTGTCTCTGTGTTAACCCCTCATGTGCTGTCCCTGTGTTAACCCCTCGTGTGCCCTGTCTCTGTGTTAACCCCTCGTGTGCCCTGTCTCTGTGTTATCCCCTTGTGTGCCCTGTCTCTGTGTTAACCCCTCGTGTGCTGTCTCTGTGTTAACCCCTCGTGTGCCCTGTCTCTGTGTTAACCCCTCGTGTGCCCTGTCTCTGTGTTAACCCCTCGTGTGCCCTGTCTCTGTGTTAACCCCTCGTGTGCTGTCTCTGTGTTAACCCCTCGTGTGCCCTGTCTCTGTGTTAACCCCTCGTGTGCCCTGTCTCTGTGTTAACCCCTCGTGTGCCCTGTCTCTGTGTTAACCCCTCGTGTGCCCTGTCTCTGTGTTAACCCCTTGTGTGCCCTGTCTCTGTGTTAACCCCTCGTGTGCTGTCCCTGTGTTAACCCCTCGTGTGCCCTGTCTCTGTGTTAACCCCTCGTGTGCCCTGTCTCTGTGTTAACCCCTCGTGTGCCCTGTCTCTGTGTTAACCCCTTGTGTGCCCTGTCTCTGTGTTAACCCCTCGTGTGCTGTCCCTGTGTTAACCCCTCGTGTGCCCTGTCTCTGTGTTAACCCCTCGTGTGCCCTGTCTCTGTGTTAACCCCTCATGTGCTGTCCCTGTGTTAACCCCTCGTGTGCCCTGTCTCTGTGTTAACCCCTCGTGTGCCCTGTCTCTGTGTTAACCCCTCGTGTGCCCTGTCTCTGTGTTAACCCCTTGTGTGCCCTGTCTCTGTGTTAACCCCTCGTGTGCTGTCTCTGTGTTAACCCCTTGTGTGCCCTGTCTCTGTGTTAACCCCTCGTGTGCCCTGTCTCTGGGTTAACCCCTCGTGTGCCCTGTCTGTGTTAACCCCTCATGTGCCCTGTCTCTGTGTTAACCCCTCTTGTGCCCTGTCTGTGTTAACCCCTCGTGTGCCCTGTCTCTGTGTTAACCCCTCGTGTGCCCTGTCTCTGTGTTAACCCCTCGTGTGCCCTGTCTCTGTGTTAACCCCTCGTGTGCCCTGTCTCTGTGTTAACCCCTCGTGTGCCCTGTCTCTGTGTTAACCCCTCGTGTGCCCTGTCTCTGTGTTAACCCCTCGTGTGCCCTGTCTCTGTGTTATCCCCTTGTGTGCCCTGTCTCTGTGTTAACCCCTCGTGTGCTGTCTCTGTGTTAACCCCTCGTGTGCCCTGTCTCTGTGTTAACCCCTCGTGTGCCCTGTCTCTGTGTTAACCCCTCGTGTGCCCTGTCTCTGTGTTAACCCCTCGTGTGCTGTCTCTGTGTTAACCCCTCGTGAGCCCTGTCTCTGTGTTAACCCCTCGTGTGCCCTGTCTCTGTGTTAACCCCTCGTGTGCCCTGTCTCTGTGTTAACCCCTCGTGTGCCCTGTCTCTGTGTTAACCCCTTGTGTGCCCTGTCTCTGTGTTAACCCCTCGTGTGCCCTGTCTCTGTGTTAACCCCTTGTGTGCCCTGTCTCTGTGTTAACCCCTCATGTGCTGTCCCTGTGTTAACCCCTCGTGTGCCCTGTCTCTGTTTTAACCCCTCGTGTGCTGTCTCTGTGTTAAGCCCTCATGTGCCCTGTCTCTGTGTTAACCCCTTGTGTGCCCTGTCTCTGTGTTAACCCCTCATGTGCTGTCCCTGTGTTAACCCCTCGTGTGCCCTGTCTCTGTTTTAACCCCTCGTGTGCTGTCTCTGTGTTAACCCCTCATGTGCCCTGTCTCTGTGTTAACCCCTCTTGTGCCCTGTCTCTGTGTTAACCCCTCGTGTGCCCTGTCTCTGTGTTAACCCCTTGTGTGCCCTGTCTCTGTGTTAACCCCTCATGTGCTGTCCCTGTGTTAACCCCTCGTGTGCCCTGTCTCTGTGTTAACCCCTCGTGTGCCCTGTCTCTGTGTTATCCCCTTGTGTGCCCTGTCTCTGTGTTAACCCCTCGTGTGCTGTCTCTGTGTTAACCCCTCGTGTGCCCTGTCTCTGTGTTAACCCCTCGTGTGCTGTCCCTGTGTTAACCCCTCGTGTGCCCTGTCTCTGTGTTAACCCCTCGTGTGCCCTGTCTCTGTGTTAACCCCTTGTGTGCCCTGTCTCTGTGTTAACCCCTCATGTGCTGTCCCTGTGTTAACCCCTCGTGTGCCCTGTCTCTGTTTTAACCCCTCGTGTGCTGTCTCTGTGTTAACCCCTCGTGTGCCCTGTCTCTGTTTTAACCCCTCGTGTGCTGTCTCTGTGTTAACCCCTCATGTGCCTTGACTCTGTGTTAACCCCTCGTGTGCCCTGTCTCTGTGTTAACCCCTCATGTGTCTTGCAGGTGCAGTGTCCCTGGCTGGCGCAGACTCTGGGCTGTGGGCGGTGGAGGGGGGAAACAAGCTGGTGTGCTCAGGGCTGCTCTACCACAGCAAGGCCACGCTGATACCTGGCAAGGTCACCTCCATCACTGTCAAGCCACGGCCGAGCAAGACTGGTGAGTTACAAGTGATGCCTCCTCACATTGAACCTCACTACCACAGCCACAGTCACAGCCACACACTCCACAGTCACACACTCCACAGCAACACAGCCACACACTCCACAGCAACACACTCCACAGCCAGTCACACACTCCACAGCCACACACTCCACAGACAAATAAATACTTAATTGAACTGTAATTGATCAATTATTTGGTATAATTACAATTACAATTAAACAGGTGTTCCAAGGTTCATCTATAATTACAATTACAGTGTGATTCTGATTTGCCATTGCGATCAACTCATTTGCATCTCCAATTTAGGCCGATGTCAAATCCAGTCAAGTAGACAGTTTCATCCATTCCTGGTTTTACTCTGAGTTTAATAAGACTCACCTGAGCATGTTACCTATACAGTGTGGCTAATCACGCTGGAATGGGTGAAACATCCCTATATTGTGGTGTCAGTGGATCCCGCTTCTCTGACGTGTGTGTGTTTGTGTGTTGCAGGGGGCACGGTCTCCATGTATGAAGTCAGCTACACAGGGCAGTCTGGAGCAGCCCACAGCCTGTATGACATCGTCTTCATCGCCACCCCCTTGCACCCGGGCATATCGGACATCTCCTTCCCCAACTTCAGCCCTCCGATCCCCAGCCACTTCTCGGGACGCTACCACCAAACTGTGGCCACGCTGGTTCAGGGCCGCCTCAACACCTCCTACTTTGGTCTGTAATGAAACTAATGCAGGACTTAATAGAAATGAGCACAACACCAGTTAGGAATGAATGCTTCGATATCGATGCCCGTACTCAAGAGTTACACACATGTTGCTGAAACATTATCATCAGACACAATACTGTAGCACCTGGTTAGAAACAGAAATGAAGCAGTGATCAGTAACCAGGGCACGGCGCTGGTCATGTAGTCAGCAGGATTCAGGGCTGCCTGTATATCTTACCAGCTGAACTTTGTTAGCACTCTTGTTTCTTGCAACGTTTCAATGGTTGAATATTCTTTTTGCACAAGGTCAGGTTATCCCACATTATCAGTTCCTTGTTCCTCTCTAAACTGCAGCTCACTCTCCAACTGTGCACAGTGTGCTTATAATCCTCTCATGAACCGTTTGCTGTTCTCGCAGGTCTTCATTTCTCTGGTGACTCCCGCGTGTCTGAAGTGCTGATGATGGAGCGTGAGGGGCTGGCGGTGCACAGCGTCAGCTCTCTGGACCCCGTGACAGTACCCCAGGGGTACAGCAGACCCCCTGCCAGCCAGCCCAAGGTGTGGAAGGTGTTTTCTCCCGCGCCTCTCAGCGAGGCCCAGCTGGGGACGCTGTTCCTGTCACGGGATGCTGTTTTGGAGACACGCTGGCTGGCGTACCCCACCTACACCCTGCCCCGGGGCCTGCCCCCCGTGGTGCTGCATGACCGGCTGTACTATCTCAGCGGGATCGAGTGGGCCGCCAGCGCCATGGAAATGAGCGCCATCGCCGCCCGCAACGCCGTGCTGCTGGCACACCACCGCTGGCACGGCACAGAGGACAGGACAGACCAGGAGGATCTGCACAGCCGGCTGAAGAACGAGCTGTGAGCGCTGGGGAGAGGGGAGATTGAAGAGGGGGGGTCGGGGGTCGGGGGTCAGGGGGTTAGCAGGGCTGTGGCGCTGCACAGAAGTGCCTTTAACTACCACAGAATAAAGTCAAGCACAGATTACGTCACTAATGAGATGGTCTATAATCATACCAAACAGTAACTGAATAGCAATGGGACAAATATTTGAGTATGTGAATGAAAGGCGCTATATAAAATAAAGGTTGATTGATTGATTGAAAGCTGTTTGAAACACATTCAGAAATGCCCCTTTACATATTCGTTCATATGATAGAATTAGATGCATGAAGGACTCGTAGTCTTTCTCTCCTCTATTTTAACTTTTTTTTACTGTAAGAATTAATTTTTTTTTAAGCTAATTCACTAATTGCTATTTATGAAAGAATGTTAATATTGAAACGTAAAAACGCCACGCTTGTCCCAGCACTAAAACAATCCGTGACCAACACGCCTACACCATGTGATTGCCAGTCAAGTTTTCAACACGTGATGCCTGCGGATTATATACAGTAAGTAATGTGGACAGGGTATAAGAGGGGCTAGGATGGAAATCAGTTCTGTATCATAGCTCCAGAAAGCACTTTGTCATTTTTCACAATAAAAGCCTTACTGTACCGTCAGGGTATGGGTCAGATTGGCTGCTGCCTTTTACAACGAACTGCCTTAATAAGAAAGACTTATTTTTATATAAAGCAGGTAGCGGCTGGTTTCACATTATTATTCTTTAAGCCTGCTGCTGGTTGTAAAATATAATTTAATGTAATCTTTCCTGATCTTATTAACACTGAGGTCAGCATCAGGTACAATGCTGATCTACTCCATTGAGATTCTACCAGCTGTACCTCTAAACCTGCTTGTAGGGAGTGTGTTAATACGTGGTGTGGGTGTCTCTTACTGTAGAGTCTCGTGCAGTTTGGGTGAGAGGACTGCCAGCTGAAGCTGATATGTGATACGATGTTGCATTTAAGCAAGGAGCTGATCAAATTGCCTTGCAGGTGCAGCAGTAAAGACAGAGGCACACATATGGGCAGTTGTGTGTTCAGAACATTTAAAAGCATAGCAGGTCATTCGAACTCAAGTGGTCCAATATAAACGAGCACACATCGTAATAAACCACAAACTGACCCAATCACTGCCCAGGATTGAGTCCATTCGCCTGGAATAGGCCTGTGCGAATGCGCCACTCACTCTGTCTGAAAGTGCTTATTAATCTAACGGTAACACTTTAAAATCAGGGACTCCGGCTGACTCTCACAGGAGTAGCACCTGAACATCTTCTGCACTGAATTCAGCCCCTTAATTCATGTGGGTTTAATCACCCGTATTCGTTTCATGCTCCTTTATAACAAATGATGTGGTTCAACCTAAAGGTTTTGAATCCTGATGAATTCATGCCCCCTTACTCGCCCACCAGGGAATTGAGACATGTTCATTCAGGCCGGATACATGTGATCCACATCGTTTGAGACGTGTTCATTCACGCCGGATACATGTGATCCACATCGTTTGTGAGACGTGTTCATTCAGGCCGGGTACATGTGATCCACATCGTTTGCAAACCTTGTCAAAGCATTTGTCTAAATCAGAGATGCACAACACCAATTCTGGAGGGCCATGACAAACCAGTTACCTCATTATATTACCTGAATAGAGGTTTCTTTGGTGCAGTTGAGTTATTAAGGGAATGGTTGTAATAAATCTGTGTTACAACGGGTCTCGCTGTGCACCTCGCATCACCAAGTTTCTCTTTTGTACCACTGTTAAGAAGTGCGACTGAGGCTTTGGGATTCATATCTATTGATTTGTACTATCACAGCACCAATAACATTATCACAGACCTCCCTTCTCTTGATAATGACTTTTTAAACCTTTGTAATAAAATAATTAACAGAAATCAGAGTGCTTCTCAATTTACTGTTTGATGTTCATTAAGGTAGTAATAAAAGACACATGCAGTGTTTCATAAAAAAACAACATTTTTATTATGAAAACAAACAATATCTCCAGCTCAAAAATCAAGCTATGGAACTGATAAAGCAACAAAACAAAAACATTTGCATCACTTTAGACAACTAGCCCCTCCCCTCCCCCAAAGATTCACAGATGAAGAGATACAGTGGATACAGTGGACTAGCAGAGCATTCACACCCCACTGTCGCTAACGGAGACACGAGTCTTCATTCCATTAGGGTATTTTAGACTAACTTGCTTGGCGGTCAGACACAATGCATTCTGACCACTATATATTCTACTGTATACTGGACCCCTTACTCTCCACTGGACCCCACATCTTATGTTGGATTGGAGTCCTCAGTTCTTCTAACATCATCCGCCTGCTTGTTCCACAGGTTTTCAAACCCCTACACCATTACATACTACATCTGAAAAGGACTCCTGAACACTACTTGAATTCACACATTTGTTTTGCTATCCTTAACAGCCAATAAGGGACTAGACTGCCCTTGGAATCAGAGTCTGCTAGTTGTAAAAGTGATGCTCCTCCCCTTCTCTGTAGACCCCTCCTCCTGATGGGTGGGGCCTTCACATATGGCCACACCTCCTCATACCCGCTCCAGAGCTTCCAACATGATGATGCTGTTTCCTCTGATTACCTGTTCGGAGATACAAGAGGAAACGTATGGGGGTTAAATAAAATCAATTACTGCACTGATAATACAGGTATGGAAACAAAATTCCCATTGCATAGCAGTTTGATCCATTCCTGGTTTTACTATGAGTTTAATAAGACACACCTGAGCTTGTTACCTATACACTGTGGCTGATCAAGCTTGTAGTAAAAGCTGGAATGGGTGACACTGCTGTGCAATGGGAGTCATGAACATCCCTGCAAAACTGTGTGTACTCCTTTTATTCACAGACTTGGTTAATTCACGGTTAGCTCACGCTGACAGTAAATCACTTTACATTATTTACATTATTATCACTCAGGCCCAGCGAGAACTTCTCCGGCCTCCAGACCACCTTGATTTACTGTCAGTGTGATCAAACCGAATCTAACCCTTTGCAGTCCTATGTCGGACCAAGTCTGACATTACAATTATCCCTCTCCGGTCCCTGTCCAACATCAAAAAGACATCAAGCACAGGTCTCTAGTCGTTTTTTCTCCAGAAAAAGCAGAGAAAACCTTTCAATGGCCGCGTGAGACTGGTAGAACACGAAAAAAAAAAGGCGGTGGATCTGAGCAAGACACACAATCCCTCCACCACAAACAAACAAGATAGCTGCTTCCACATCCAGCGCTCAAAGAATATCACAGACATTTGCCAAGCTTTACAGTAATAAAATAATGACTTGGATCTCATTATTGAGGAGTTTAGTGATTTAAATCAGTATGCACGACTATCACTCACCACCATGCCGATAGTGTTCTGCTGACCTCCTGCAGCCATCTCCAAACACTCATCCATCACAAGGTTCATGAAGGGGTCAAACCCACGCAGGATCCCCTGGACCTGACGCCCGCCGTTCAGCTTCACTGGAGAGGAAGAGAGAGAAGGGGGGAGTAAGTGAGAGGAGAGGATGAGTGAGAGGAGGAGGGAGAGAGAGAAAAGAACAGAGGGATGAGTGGAGAAGAGATTGGGGAGAGGAGTGTGTGAGGAGACAGGAGAGGTGGGTAGGAGGGAGATAGAATACAAGGAGAGAAGAGAACGAGGAAAGGAGGGAGTGAAAAAGGAAGGGAGAGGAGAACTGTAGTAAGAAGTGAAGAGGGAGTGTGAGTCTGACGAGAGCAAGGAGGAGGGTGAGGGTCACAGACAGGGGAGGAACAGAAGGGTCATTCATCTAACTGAGCGACAGAGAGAGGGTGAAAGATGAGACACAGCCATACTCACAAGACAGCTTCTTGTCCATGAACCTAGAAGACAAGCAACAAAAACAGAACGCAATGGGTTAGTCAATCAGGTCTTACTCAACAAGTCTGGCCTCTAGAACTACAGCAGAACACATCCCAGTATGGGCACGTGGAAGCACTGCAACCAGGCAACACAGACTGAGTTCGTGTTCGAGGTACACTAGCGGTTTACAACACCTCAATTCACGTACCAATTGCGCAAGAAAAAATACGTTGCCTTTTTCAATAACCACACAAACTTGAATTTAAGAATTAATAATTCGTGTCGAGAACCCTTATAAAACGCAGTATGCGACCCTACCCCGAACTTGTCAAGAATGGACTATTTTATATATTTAAACACACAAGCACACACGATTCATTAGCATCTTAATTTTAACGACACAACTCATATCCTTTTTGTCAAATACACGTACACTGCACGCATTGCAACAAGCGGCGAGGCCTACACGCCAACACCACCTATCAATTACAAAACGACAAAAACAATGACCGTGCACAGGCCTAACATCATTCAAGTCGATAGTATTATTACGCTGTCGTAGATAAAATAGTCATCTTAATAGCCTAGTTTGTTGGTTCTCTGTATATTTTCAGTGTTAAGCGAGAACTCGCGACCAGGTGCGAACGCAATACTGCCTCAATCCGGGCATTTTATTAACTATTTTCCCTCCCCAAACAAAATACTCACTTTTTCAACTCTGGGGGGTGCGCCTTGCTCATGATTCCAACAACTAAGTAAAGATCAACTGTACGCACAGGGCAGCTAGTAACCCGATGTCCTGCAGCCCGCTAAATGTCTCCCCGGGATTCAAAGCGCCTCTCCACGCAGCACCGACCGAAGAAGAGGCGGAGTCTGACGTCATACCCCGTCATCTACTAGCGTTCGAACAGTGTTGAGAAATCGAGCCAGGCGGAACGGATCAGCGAGGACTGGGAATCGAGCACCAATTAGTCGAACGAGGTCACCCAGAGACACGCCACCTGCCGACGGGGCGGGTTCTGCTAAATTGTTTTAAATGCTAAGAAAAGCGGGTTTAATGATACTGTACACAGCTGTGTTGTTCTGCTATATGACATGTTTTTTTAAAGACGTTATTAATACATGTTTTAATAAATACAGTTGGGCTCTTTTTGTGTTATAATTAAAGCTATATGTGTGATTGCTGTAACCCATTCTAGCCACCATTGCAACCGCGACCCACACAGTTAGCACTCTTATATGTCGTGTTTGCTCAAAACAGAAGCTTCCTAACGTTTTGGTGTGTTTAACACGCCTTTGTCAAGAATGTGTGTTTGTAAACAAACAGTGGAGGTACTTCTAGGATTTTGGTGACATGGTAACTACACGCATTTATTTCTATTTAAATGTATGCTTGTGATGTCATTTACTACATAGTGCAGTTAACGATGCAATGATCTGCTATTCCTTTCTATTGAAACCTCTCGCGGGAATGAGTCTATTAACTTTTCTTTATTCTTCTATATTATAGATTAACTCAATTGATTTCTTCTAAAACTAAAAATGATAGGTCATTCCCTTGTTTATTTTTTATAAAGTGTTGACCTATTCATTACTAAGAATGTGTTTGGTTTTAATCTTGGTTATCATTCATTTAAGGTTCTATAATATACTGTTATAAAGAATTGTGTTCAAAAACATTTCAGTCACAAGCAAAATTAAATACAGAGACGGCAATAAGACCTCCCCCCCCATTGCATAGCAGTGTGATCCATTCCAGGTTTTACTGTGAGTCACACCTGAACTTGTTACCTATACACACTGTGGCTAATCAAGCTCATAGTAAAACCTGGAAGCTGCTATGCAATAGGAGTCTTATTTCCATCCCTGCGATCCTAACTGCGCAGCACTGTATGCAAGCATTCCAGTGATGGAAATATGACTCCCATTGCATAGCAGTTTGATCCATTCCTGGTTTTACTAGGGGTTTAATAAGACACACCTGCACTTGTTACTTATACACACTGTGGCTAATCAAGTCTTATTGCCATCCATGTACATACTATTCAGTGACGAAGTGAAGAGCTTTGGGGTTGAATTGATCACGCAGTACCCCACTCGAAAAAACCATCGCTAGATTCTTTAAGAGAATTTTACAGCACCGGGGAATCCACATGGATTGTTCATCAGGGTAAACCTGGGATAATCACAGAGAGGTGCTTGATGCAATCCAGGGTGATTCGCTGTCTTGTAAAATGCTGTACAATCCAGCTGTGGTTTACTTTCTTCATTCAGAGCATTACTTGTTATGTTGTATCTTATGGGCAGATAAACGACAGGCACTCAAGTTTCAGTTTCACAGATATTGATTTTATTTTATTACAAAACTCATTGAATTCCATAAATGAGAAAAAACCGCATCGCTGACAAGACGAACGCACTCACAGTGTAAAAAACACCTGCCACATGCAACACACACTCATATTACTGTTATAACTAACGTCAGAAAGTTTGACAGATCCTGATCGAGGGGGTGCTAGCAGGCACTCAGTCGGCAGGTGCTTCCGTTTCCCCAGACTGTAACAGCACTGAGGTACAGAGTCTGGAGAGGAGGCAGAGGCAGCAAAACCATCAGGAACCATTAAACCCCTAACAGAGCCGTGATGACTGCCTGCCCGCAGCAGCCCTGCCCTCATTGCACAGCGCTGCTGCAGCTGTCTCTAGTCCCTCAGTTTGTGGTTTTGTTAGAGGAGTCCGGCGGGCCCTGGTGCTCAGTGCGGTCCTGCTGATCGGTTCTGGTTCTGGCTCTACTTGCCGATGGAGTCCAGCGTGTCTCTCAGTTTGCGGGTCATGCTGGGCAGCAGGTTGAGGTGCTCGTCCACGCAGGCAGAGACACAGCGCTCCAGCTGAGCTCTCACCACCGGCTCCTTCGAACCCGAGTCAAACGAGTCCTTCGCCTTGTCGTTGCAGTGCATGGTGCAGCGAGCCAGCCGGTCCTGAGGGGTAAAATCATCTCAAATCACCTTTTAACACTTTCATGCGTGAAACATTGAAATCAGCTGCAAAAAAGTAGTTAACATGTTTTCCATTACATTATCTGGGGATAAAACGGCATCCTCATTTGAGGTTATCATGAATTTACATCTTACATTTGTCCCCATATAAAGACTAGAACAGAGTTTTTATATCTGTCTCCATGATGTTGCCGTGCATGAAAGGGTTAACTCGCAGGAAGTGTCTCTTTCTCCCTAGTCCGCAGTCCTTTCTCTCTCACACCAGGGACGGAAATGAGTCTCCCATTGCATAGCAGTTTGATCCACTCCGGGGAGTAAAGTCTGGAATGGATGAAGCTGCTGTGCATCCCTCTTTTTCTGTCTGCTTCTCACTTGCTGGCTTTTTTATTGGAAAACAGAGCTGCACAAACGATGACTATGCGGATCAAGCTCTCCGCAGGTGAGGGTCGCTGCTGTCGATCGGGCTGATTTGCCATTCCGAGTGAAAAGAAAAGCAGCGATCGTCACAAACCCCAGCAGCTGCTTCTTCACTCGTTTCACTCTGAGCGGTGAATCAGCCCGATGGACAGCAGAGACCCTCCCGAGTGTCAGCCCCTGCTTTCTGTGGAGAGCTCCATCCCAGTAATCCAACAACTGGTTCATGCAGCTCTAATCACCATAATCTATTATAGTTCCAACCCAGACCTGGGCTCCATTACAACTTCTGAACTCCTTGCGATTACAATGTAATAGTAATTGTAGTTTAACATTGGCACAGCTGCGTTACTGTAATCGTACCATGTCATCAATCCTGGTTATTTAATACAAGCAGAGAAAGCATGTCAATGTGTGCACCTGTTTAGGTTACTTTTCAGTGTAATCATAATTGTAATTATTGCAGCATAATTGCAACGGAACACAACAGCACTGTAATTGTAACTGTGATTTCAGCAGTGTGATTGGAATTGGATTTGACCCCGGGTCTGACTCCCATCATTCATTACTGTTCAGCCCCTCTGACCTGGTAGCGCTCCAGCTCCCCCGTCACCACGCCCTGGGCCTGTGCTAGCGGGGTGTGGCAGCGCTCCATGCACTGGTGCACCTGCTGCATGGAGGCTCCCGGCCGCTCGCAGCAATCAGCGCTGCAGTGGAACATGCGCGCCTGCAGAACACAGAGACAGAGACGGAGGTTAGGGTAACTGCAGTGTAGTCCTAGTGGTTAGAGCAATGCATTGTCAGGGATGTGAAGAAGACTCCTATTGCACAGCACTGTCACCCATTCTGAGTTTTACTATGAGCTTGATTAGCCACAGTGTACAGCCACTGTGTTTTATTAAAATTATAGTAAAACCAGGAATGGATCCCACTGCTATGCAATGGGAGTCTTATAACCCATACCACATCCCTGAGGTGACAGTAAAACACAGGCTAGCACTGAGTCTATATTTACAAGCCTGCAACAAACAGGTTGCAAAGCTAATGGGAGGATGTTACAATTGAACTCCAGTTAGTACAGTGTACAATCCTATCGTGCTGCACACAGAAACACACTGCAAAACAATACAGTGCAATACACACAGAAACACACTGCAAACAATACAGTGCAATACACACAGAAACACACTGCAAACAATACAGTGCAATACACACAGAAACACACTGCAAACAATACAGTGCAATACACACAGAAACACACTGCAAAACAATACAGTGCAATACACACAGAAACACACTGCAAAACAATACAGTGCAATACACACAGAAACACACTGCAAAACAATGCAGTGCAATACACACAGAAACACACTGCAAAACAATACAGTGCAATACACACAGAAAAACAATACAGTGCAATACACACAGAAACACACTGCAAACCAATACAGTGCAACACACACAGAAACACACTGCAAAACAATACAGTGCAACACACACTGCAAAACAATGCAGTGCAGTGCAATACACACAGAAACACACTGCAAAACAATGCAGTGCAATACATACAAACACTGCAAAACAATGCAGTGCAATACATACAAACACTGCAAAACAATACAGTGTAATACACACAGAAACACACTGCAAACAATACAGTATCTGGCAATTAACAAAACAGCATTCTGAAAACGGCCCTCACTGTGCTCTCACAATGTAACACACGCTTTCTTTGGACAGTAAGTGCGTTTTGAAGAATGTTGTTTCAGATTTTTAAGGGTACAGTGATTATATATTATTATTATTTATTTCTTAGCAGACACCCTTATCCAGGGCGACTCACAATTTTTACAGGATATCACATTATTTTCACATACAATTACCCATTTAAACAGTTGGGTTTTTACTGGAGCAATCTAGGTAAAGTACCTTGCTAAAGGGTACAGCAGCAGTGTCCCCTACCAGGGATTGAACCCACGACCCTCCGGTCAAGAGTCCAGAGCCCTAACCACTACTCCACACTGCTGCCCCATATATAAGCATGGTTAAACTGGGCTGTGGCTTTTTGTAAAAAGTACATTCTTTTCTTTTTTGTTATATGCAAAGCAGTCCTTCTATCCTGCTAAGAGCTGACTTTACTGTTTTAGACCCTTAATAAAATGTGCACTGATCAGTTTCCACCAGCACCGTTCAGTAGCAGCCAGAGGTCCTTCGGTTAATAGCGGGGATCGCATCTTACAGGATCGGATATGATGGTTCTACTGTATTACACACCACGCGCTGTTGGGCTCACCTGCATCTTGCGGATGTGGTTCAGTTCCAAATCCTGAACCATGCTTTCCACGGCAGACTGGACCCGAGCCTGCTGCGCCTCTGCCATGCTGAAGAGAATTCTGCCGAACCGGGCCAGAGAACAGAACAGAACAGGACTGGACAGCAGCAGAGCAGAGTTGCGTGGAACAGCGACCGAACCTTACTGTACACTACTGAACCGAACCGCCACGCTCCTCAGGAACGAGAATTAATCGAATCAGAATTTCCGAACTTATATAAAGTTACGAATGCACAAATGCAATTTAAATGTTGCTTTTTAACATTATTTAATCTGTTATGTGTGCATTTATTTTTTTCGAAGCGGTGAAATTTGAATACTGTGAGCTGGCTTGCGGTTTCAGAGTTCGGGCCCGGTTTCTTCTGTATAAAGTTCCGACTGTTTATCACAACAGCAATGACACGTTCTGTCACTCCTGTAACTCGTAGCGAGGACAGTCTCGTTTAAAGGTGACCCTCTCTGCTTCTTAATCTCGACCCTCCCTCTGTCCCGGCGTGGACTCGCACGGTACACTACTTCCGTCTCCCCGGGACCATAGAGTGCCGTTCATTGATTTAGGAGAGTAGATTGGCAGCCCGCGGGAATTGAATATAAAATTCCACAGCGCCACACCAAGGGCAGAGGAAACACTACATCATAAAATACTGTGCTATATTGTACGCTTCACAAAGATAATGAAACTGCAAGACTGTCACCAAAACACCCTTATTTTATATACCAAAGCTGGTAGAACTGGTTGTATGACTGATAATACACGGGGTTGAGATTGAGTGTGTAATAGCTAAAGTGGCTAAATTATAGGGCAGGGTAACATTCATTAACAGCAGTGGCATATAATGAGTTCGACAGGAACTCAAACAAATCCTACCTCAGCACATCGATAGCCTTACCAGCACAGTATTTGTGCGCGCCTATTATAGTTCCCTTCAGCCCTCTGCTCCGATGTTCCATGTAGTTCCATCCGGACTGAACTCTGCTGCACAGCGCATCTCCAGTTGTTACCCCCAGATTTGAAGGGGTAATCCCTGCTAAAAAGACCCCTGTATTTCCAATTGGGTTCTCCTCAATCCACACAGCGGATTGCAGGTAAGTAACCCAAACAGGGTTTATCGTAATGCATAAGAACATAAGAAAGTTTACAAACGAGAGGAGGCCATTCAGCCCATCTTGCTCGTTTGGTTGTTAGTAGCTTATTGATCCCAGAATCTCATCAAGCAGCTTCTTGAAGGATCCCAGGGTGTCAGCTTCAACAACATTACTGGGGAGTTGGTTCCAGACCCTCACAATTCTCAGTGTAAAAAAGTGCCTCCTATTTTCTGTTCTGAATGCCCCTTTATCTAATCTCCATTTGTGACCCCTGGTCCTTGTTTCTAATTTCAGGTCAAAAAAGTCCCCTGGGTCGACATTGTCGATACCTTTTAGGAATTGGATTGCTTGAATCAGATTGCAGCGTAGTCTTCTTTGTTCAAGACTGAATAGATTCAATTCTTTTAGCCTGTCTGCATACGACACGCCTTTTAAACCCGGGATAATTCTGGTTGCTCTTCTTTGCACTCTTTCTAGAGCAGCAATATCCTTTTTGTAACGAGGTGACCAGAACTGAACACAATATTCTAGGTGAGGTCTTACTAATGCATTGTAAAGTTTTAACATTACTTCCCTTGATTTAAATTCAACACTTCTCACAATATATCCACGCATCTTGTTGGCCTTTTTTTTTTATAGCTTCCCCACATTGTCTAGATGAAGACATTTCTGAGTCAACATCAATTCCTAGGTCTTTTTCATAGATTCCTTCTTCAATTTCAGTATCTCCCATTACCCGTTTTGAACAATCTCCCGTTTTGAACTATTGGTTCATTGATTTATTTTCTTGTTCTTCTGTTTGAGAGGCGATTCTGTATTCTTATAACACTCTACCTGTCTCTGCTGTATTTTTTATTGTGTTTACATTGTTTTATATATGCTGCGTCACAGTAACGTGCGGTGAGGTCAGTGGTTGGGTAGACACTGGCCAGTCTCACTCCCCAATTTACATAGATTTGCTTGGCAGGCTTATAGAGAGCAGGATTATAATTATAATTACCAAAAAAAAAAAAAAAAATCCACTATGCAGAAATGCGTTGTGACAACGAAAGGTAATAAACAGTCATACACAATTTAATATGTTTTTTCTTTTTGCTGGATTCTCACTAGGTAGGCAGTTGCCTTGCCTACCCTGACCGCACGTCACTGCCACGTCAAACACTACAACCTGGAGAATAAACTTTGTGACAAAAAAAAAAAAGTCATTTCAAAACACACAAAAAAAGTTATTTCAAAACACAAGCCCTCTCTTTTATTTTAACCCATGACCAGGTTGATATTATTATTATTATTATTATTATTATTATTATTATTATTATTATCATTTACTTAAAAAAAAAAAAAAAAAACTCTGAGGAAATGCACAGGCAGCAGTTGCCAGGACGACTGAAAGAGCCGTTCCATTACCCCGTCGAATCAGCCCCCAAATGTAGTCTCCCATCATGTTCTCGTTATACTGTCCTTGGTAGCGGCGTTCAAAGTCCAGTATATCCTGGTGGAAGCGCTCGCCTTGCTCCTCCGTGTACGCTCCCATGTTCTCCTTGAATTTATCAAGATGAGCATCAAGGATATGGACTTTGAGGGACATCCTACATCCTACAGATAAGGGCGTCTGCTAAGAAATGAATAATAATAATAATAATTGTGCTGTAGTTCTTCACCAGAGTCTCAACCAGCTCCACATAGTTTTCGGCCTTGTGATTGCCCAGGAAGCCCCGAACCACTGCGACAAAGCTGTTCCAAGCCGCTTTCTCCTTACTACTGAGCTTCTTGGGGAATTCATTGCACTCCAGGATCTTCTTTATCTGTGGTCCGACGAAGACACCGGCTTTGACCTTTGCCTCAGACAGCTTAGGGAAGAAGTCTTGAAGGTACTTGAAGACTGCCGACTCCTTATCTAGAGCTCTGACAAATTGTTTCATAAGGCCCAATTTGATGTGCAGTGGTGGCATCAGCACCTTCCGGGGGTCCACCAGTGGCTCCCACTTGACGTTGTTCCTTCCCACAGAGAACTCGGTCCGCTGTGGCCAGTCCCGCCTGTGGTAGTGTGCCTTGGTGTCCCTGCTGTCCCAAAGGCAAAGATAGCAGGGAAACTTGGTAAAACCGCCTTGGAGACCCATCAAGAATGCCACCATTTTGAAGTCTCCTATGACCTTGATGCCATCTCAGAAAAATTATTATTATTATTATTATTATTATTATTTATTTCTTAGCAGACGCCCTTATCCAGGGCGACTTACAATCGTAAGCAAATACATTTCAAGTGTTACAATACAAGTAATACAATAAGAGCAAGAAATACAATAACTTTTGTTCAAGTGTGAAAATGCAGCTATGTATCCACTTAGGCAGCTGGAACTAAACTGAACTGATGGGCTTAAGGCCCCTGTATTTATACTACTATTTATATTACTGGAAAGTTCTAGAAAGTTCTAGAAGTTACTCCAAGTTTAGTCAGCACTGAATCTATCTGGAATGTTCTGGAAAACAGGTAAATTTCAAAATATCACTGTCCTGGTCACAAAAGCAAAGTTTGTGGGGAATAATAGCCAATTTCTATACTTTTGAGGCATAAGCAATTAGGAAATAACACTTACTACCCAGGAACCAAAAAAAAAAAAATTGTTACACGGTGTAATCATTCGACACAATTCACGCAACGTGAATTGTGCCGCTTCAGGTAATTGTAAAGAAGTGACCGCGTTACGCGGCTTTATGGCATTGATAATACGAGACCCGCGCTGTACAGTGGCATGACAGCAATGCTGTACACGTTGAGAAATAAAAACTCTTACACGTTTGATGCACTTGTGATCTGATGAAAAGTAAGAAATGACATTTGAAAAAAAGGCAACACATTTTCCAAAGCAAATCAATATATAACCCTGCTTCTTTAGCTTCGAGGCGTGGTTTGCCTCGAAGGTACTCTTGCATTGCTGTGCATGGTCAGGATTGGGTAAGCTGAGGTTCTAACTCCGCCCCAAGTAACCTCCAGTGACCTGTAAACTCTAACTGTGTTGGATAAGGAGTGATACTGTGCATCATTTTCCAGTTCAAATTCCCAATTCCCTTTTGATCAGTTCCAACACATCATTGATCAAAATTGCAAATCCGCAGTATTCTGAGCTCCTCACAACAGCAAAGTCGCTGTTTGTTAATCAGTTAAAACTGGCTTCAGATGAAAGCAGTGTAAAAGAATGACAGTGATTATTTTTGTATCGTATGCCCTCTGAGTGCAGGCGTCCTATTTGTCCCTGTTTGATCTGCTTATTCACTGTGCCGGCGACCACTGCAGCAGCTTACTGTTCTTCACAACTCTGCCCCGAGATCTTAATGATGTCAACACAACAGCATCGCAATTATTATTATTATTATTATTATTTATTTCTTAGCAGACGCCCTTACCCAGGGGGACTTACAATTGTTACAAGATATCACATTATTTTTACATACAATTACCCATTTATTAACCAGAAGAAAGAACAACGGTACGCTACTTAACAATTCAACGTCGACTTTAAATAATAAAAAATAAGTGTTTTTTCTTTTTTTTAATGTTTATTTGTGTAACACACACGTAAAAATGAGAGCAAGTCATTTAACATTTTTCCCCCCTCTTGGCTTCATCTTGTTTTTTTTAATTTTTCTGTTTTGTCTTTTCTAGTGCGGGGTCCAAACAAGACAAGAGTCGTATTGAAGCTTCAATATCACAAGACAATCGGTCTTATATTGTCCTCAACACTCTGTTAACGGAGAGCAATGTAAAAACAATGTAAGAAGTACCTGCTTGTATTGAAAGGCTCGTTGCTCCGCCCGGCCCCGTTCTGAACCCCAGGACTCCCTCTGTCAGGCTGACACGGGGAACACTGTGTTGACTTGAGCCCCAGTCTGTATGCTTTCTCTTCTCCTTATTTTTTGTTTTTTCCTCTGCTTTCCTTTCTTTTTTCTTTTCTTTTTCTCTATTTTCCTTTCCTTTATCTCTTATTTTTCTTTATTTCCTTTGCTTTATCTCCTTTTTCTCTATTTTCCTTACTTTATTTGTTCTTTTTCTATATTTTCCTTTGCTTATTCTCTATTCTTTTTTCTATATTTTCCTTTGCATTATCTTTCTTTTCTTTTTCTATATTTTTCGTTGCTTTGTCTCTCTTTTTCTCTATTTTCCTTTGCTTTCTTTTTCTTTTCTCTTGTCCTTTGCTTTCTTACATGTTTTCTTGATTTCCCTTTCTTTTTCTTCATGTTTCTTTCCTTTATTTCACACCTTGTCTCCTTTTTCTTCATTTTTGCTGGTTTTATTTCACCTTGTTTTTATTTCCCTGTACTTGATCCCATATTTAGATTTATTTTTTCTTTATTTTCATTGATCTCTCATGTTCTTATTTGATCTTTGTTGATTGTCCTGTTTCCCTTTGGATTACTTTTCTTTTCTTCATTTACCACTGATGGTAATTTCTATTATCCTTTTTATTTGTCAGCTTGTAACTTGTTTTTCTGTTGTTTCTTTATTTCCCTGTGTTGTTTCTCTGTTGTTGTTTCTTTGCTGTCCTGTGTTGTGCCTCTTGTTTCTTTGCAGCTCTGTGTTGTGCCTCTTGTTTCTGTGTTGTTGTTTCTTTGCTGTCCTGTGTTATGCCTCTTGTTTCTTTGCTGTCCTGTGTTGTGTCTCTTGTTTCTGTGTTGTTGTTGTTGTTTCTTTGCTGTCCTGTGTTGTGCCTCTTGTTTCTGTGTTGTTGTTGTTTCTTTGCTGCCCTGTGTTGTGTCTCTTGTTTCTGTGTTGTTGTTTCTTTGCTGTCCTGTGTTGTGCCTCTTGTTTCTGTGTTGTTGTTGTTTCTTTGCTGTCCTGTGTTGTGCCTCTTGTTTCTGTGTTGTTGTTGTTTCTTTGCTGTCCTGTGTTATGCCTCTTGTTTCTTTGCTGTCCTGTGTTGTGCCTCTTCTTTTTGTGTTGTTTTTGTTTCTTTGCTGCCATGTATTGTGTCTCTTGTTTCTGTGTTGTTGTTGTTGTTGTTTCTTTGCTGTCCTGTGTTGTGCCTCTTCTTTCTGTGTTGTTGTTATTTCTTTGCTGCTCTGTGTTGTGTCTCTTGTTTCTGTGTTGTTTCTTTACTGTCCTGTGTTGTGTCTTGTTTCTTTGCTGTCCTGTGTTATGCCTCTTGTTTCTTTGCTGTCCTGTGTTGTGCCTCTTGTTTCTGTGTTGTTGTTGTTTCTTTGCTGTCCTGTGTTGTGCCTCGTTTCTTTGCTGCCCTGTGTTGTGTCCCTTGTTTCTGTTTTGTTGCTGTTGTTTCTTTGCAGCTCTGTGTTGTGCCTCTTGTTTCTGTGTTGTTGTTGTTTCTTTGCTGTCCTGTGTTGTGTCTCTTGTTTCTCTGTGTTGTTTCTTTGCTGTCCTGTTTTGTGCCTCTTGTTTCTGTGTTGTTGTTGTTTCTTTGCTGTCCTGTGTTGTGCCTCTTGTTTCTGTGTTGTTGTTGTTTCTTTGCTGTCCTGTGTTGTGCCTCTTGTTTCTGTGTTGTTGTTGTTTCTTTGCTGTCCTGTGTTGTGCCTCTTCTTTCTGTGTTGTTGTTATTTCTTTGCTGCTCTGTGTTGTGTCTCTTGTTTCTCTGTGTTGTTTCTTTACTGTCCTGTGTTGTGTCTTGTTTCTTTGCTGTCCTGTGTTATGCCTCTTGTTTCTTTGCTGTCCTGTGTTGTGCCTCTTGTTTCTGTATTGTTTTTGTTTCTTTGCTGTCCTGTGTTGTGCCTCTTGTTTCTGTGTTGTTGTTGTTTCTTTGCTGTCCTGTGTTGTGCCTCTTGTTTCTTTGCTGCCCTGTGTTGTGTCCCTTGTTTCTGTTTTGTTGCTGTTGTTTCTTTGCAGCTCTGTGTTGTGCCTCTTGTTTCTGTGTGTTGTTTCTTTGCTGTCCTGTGTTGTGTCTCTTGTTTCTCTGTGTTGTTTCTTTGCTGTCCTGTGTTGTGTCCCTTGTTTCTGTGTTGTTGTTGTTGTTTCTTTACTGCCCTGTGTTGTGTCTCTTGTTTCTGTGTTGCTGTTGCATTGCTGTCCTGTGTTGTGTCTCTTGTTTCTGTGTTGCTGTTTCTTTGCTGCTGTCCTGTGTTGTGCCTCTTGTTTCTGTGTTGCTGTTTCTTTGCTGCTGCCCTGTGTTGTGTCTCTTGTTTCTGTGTTGTTGTTATTTCTTTGCTGTCCTGTGTTGTGTCTCTTGTTTCTGTGTTGCTGTTTCTTTGCTGCTGCCCTGTGTTGTGTCTCTTGTTTCTGTGTTGTTGTTGTTTCTTTGCTGTCCTGTGTTGTGTCTCTTGTTTCTGTGTTGCTGTTTCTTTGCTGCTGTCCTGTGTTGTGCCTCTTGTTTCTGTGTTGTTTCTTTGCTGCCCTGTGTTGTGTCTCTTGTTTCTGTGTTGCTGTTTCTTTGCTGCTGCCCTGTGTTGTGTCTCTTGTTTCTGTGTTGCTGTTTCTTTGCTGCTGTCCTGTGTTGTGCCTCTTGTTTCTGTGTTGTTTCTTTGCTGCCCTGTGTTGTGTCTCTTGTTTCTGTGTTGCTGTTTCTTTGCTGCTGCCCTGTGTTGTGTCTCTTGTTTCTGTGTTGCTGTTTCTTTGCTGCTGTCCTGTGTTGTGCCTCTTCTTTCTGTGTTGTTTCTTTGCTGCCCTGTGTTGTGTCTCTTGTTTCTGTGTTGCTGTTTCTTTGCTGCTGCCCTGTGTTGTGTCTCTTGTTTCTGTGTTGCTGTTTCTTTGCTGCTGCCCTGTGTTGTGTCTCTTGTTTCTGTGTTGTTTCTTTGCTGTCCTGTGTTGTGTCTCGTTTCTGTGTTGCTGTTTCTTTGCTGCTGTCCTGTGTTGTGTCTCTTGTTTCTGTGTTGCTGTTTCTTTGCTGCTGCCCTGTGTTGTGTCTCTTGTTTCTCTGTGTTGTTTCTTTGCTGCTGCCCTGTGTTGTGTCTCTTGTTTCTGTGTTGCTGTTTCTTTGCTGCCCTGTGTTGTGTCTCTTGTTTCTGTGTTGCTGTTTCTTTGCTGCTGCCCTGTGTTGTGTCTCTTGTTTCTGTGTTGTTTCTTTGCTGTCCTGTGTTGTGTCTCGTTTCTGTGTTGCTGTTTCTTTGCTGCTGCCCTGTGTTGTGTCTCTTGTTTCTGTGTTGTTTCTTTGCTGTCCTGTGTTGTGTCTCGTTTCTGTGTTGCTGTTTCTTTGCTGCTGCCCTGTGTTGTGCCTCTTGTTTCTGTGTTGCTGTTTCTTTGCTGCTGCCCTGTGTTGTGTCTCTTGTTTCTGTGTTGCTGTTTTTTTGCTGCTGCCCTGTGTTGTGACTCTTGTTTCTGTGTTGTTTCTTTGCTGTCCTGTGTTGTGTCTCGTTTCTGTGTTGCTGTTTCTTTGCTGCTGCCCTGTGTTGTGCCTCTTGTTTCTGTGTTGCTGTTTCTTTGCTGCTGCCCTGTGTTGTGTCTCTTGTTTCTGTGTTGCTGTTTCTTTGCTGCTGCCCTGTGTTGTGTCTCTTGTTTCTGTGTTGTTTCTTTGCTGTCCTGTGTTGTGTCTCTTGTTTCTGTGTTGCTGTTTCTTTGCTGCTGCCCTGTGTTGTGTCTCTTGTTTCTCTGTGTTGTTTCTTTGCTGCTGCCCTGTGTTGTGTCTCTTGTTTCTGTGTTGCTGTTTCTTTGCTGCCCTGTGTTGTGTCTCTTGTTTCTGTGTTGCTGTTTCTTTGCTGCTGCCCTGTGTTGTGTCTCTTGTTTCTGTGTTGCTGTTTCTTTGCTGCTGCCCTGTGTTGTGTCTCTTGTTTCTGTGTTGTTTCTTTGCTGTCCTGTGTTGTGTCTCGTTTCTGTGTTGCTGTTTCTTTGCTGCTGTCCTGTGTTGTGCCTCTTGTTTCTCTGTGTTGTTTCTTTGCTGCTGCCCTGTGTTGTGCCTCTTGTTTCTGTGTTGCTGTTTCTTTGCTGCTGCCCTGTGTTGTGCCTCTTGTTTCTGTGTTGCTGTTTCTTTGCTGCTGCCCTGTGTTGTGTCTCTTGTTTCTGTGTTGCTGTTTCTTTGCTGCTGCCCTGTGTTGTGCCTCTTGTTTCTGTGTTGCTGTTTCTTTGCTGCTGCCCTGTGTTGTGTCTCTTGTTTCTGTGTTGCTGTTTTTTTGCTGCTGCCCTGTGTTGTGACTCTTGTTTCTGTGTTGTTTCTTTGCTGCCCTGTGTTGTCTCTTGTTTCTGTGTTGCTGTTTCTTTGCTGCTGTCCTGTGTTGTGCCTCTTGTTTCTGTGTTGTTTCTTTGCTGCCCTGTGTTGTGTCTCTTGTTTCTGTGTTGCTGTTTCTTTGCTGCTGCCCTGTGTTGTGTCTCTTGTTTCTGTGTTGCTGTTTCTTTGCTGCTGTCCTGTGTTGTGCCTCTTCTTTCTGTGTTGTTTCTTTGCTGCCCTGTGTTGTGTCTCTTGTTTATGTGTTGCTGTTTCTTTGCTGCTGCCCTGTGTTGTGCCTCTTGTTTCTGTGTTGCTGTTTCTTTGCTGCTGCCCTGTGTTGTGTCTCTTGTTTCTGTGTTGCTGTTTTTTTGCTGCTGCCCTGTGTTGTGTCTCTTGTTTCTGTGTTGTTTCTTTGCTGTCCTGTGTTGTGTCTCGTTTCTGTGTTGCTGTTTCTTTGCTGCTGTCCTGTGTTGTGTCTCTTGTTTCTCTGTTGTTTCTTTGCTGCTGTCCTGTGTTGTGTCTCTTGTTTCTCTGTGTTGCTGTTTCTTTGCTGCTGTCCTGTGTTGTGTCTCTTGTTTCTCTGTGTTGTTTCTTTGCTGCTGTCCTGTGTTGTGCCTCTTGTTTCTGTGTTGTTTCTTTGCTGCCCTGTGTTGTGTCTCTTGTTTCTGTGTTGCTGTTTCTTTGCTGCTGCCCTGTGTTGTGCCTCTTGTTTCTGTGTTGCTGTTTCTTTGCTGCTGCCCTGTGTTGTGTTTGTTTCTGTGTTGTTTCTTTGCTGTCCTGTGTTGTGTCTCGTTTCTGTGTTGCTGTTTCTTTGCTGCTGTCCTGTGTTGTGTCTCTTGTTTCTCTGTGTTGTTTCTTTGCTGCTGTCCTGTGTTGTGTCTCTTGTTTCTCTGTGTTGCTGTTTCTTTGCTGCTGTCCTGTGTTGTGTCTCTTGTTTCTCTGTGTTGTTTCTTTGCTGCTGTCCTGTGTTGTGTCTCTTGTTTCTCTGTGTTGCTGTTTCTTTGCTGCTGCCCTGTGTTGTGTCTCTTGTTTCTGTGTTGCTGTTTCTTTGCTGCTGCCCTGTGTTGTGTCTCTTGTTTCTCTGTGTTGTTTCTTTGCTGCTGCCCTGTGTTGTGCCTCTTGTTTCTGTGTTGCTGTTTCTTTGCTGCTGCCCTGTGTTGTGCCTCTTGTTTCTGTGTTGCTGTTTCTTTGCTGCTGCCCTGTGTTGTGTCTCTTGTTTCTCTGTGTTGTTTCTTTGCTGTCCTGTGTTGTGTCTCTTGTTTCTCTGTGTTGTTTCTTTGCTGTCCTGTGTTGTGTCTCTTGTTTCTGTGTTGTTTCTTTACTTTTTTATAATTATTTTTAATATTTTGTTATTTTTTGTTTTTATTTTTGAAATGAGATTTACCTTTCTTTTTTGTTCTTGTTTGCCAGCCTCCCTAGATGCAAATGCACCAGCAGCATCTCCCACGCTCCTTCATCTTTTTGTCCTCCGTCTGTTTCTTCTTGTAAAATCTTGTAACCCATCCAAACCCCTTTCCCTTCTCGCCGGCCAGCTGTTGTTCTTTTACAGCCTGCACGGCACTGACCTTCACCTCCTGGTCTCTTTCACAGAGGCTTTCCACCCCTTTGGAATCCTCCAGAGTTTGCTGTCCCACCTCTTGGTCTATTCCCTCCCCCTCCCGTTCCACAGTTTCTCCCTGCAGAGCAGCGCTGTGATTCTCTTCCTCTGGGATGTTATCTGGAGAAGTTGCCAGGCTTTGAAGAACCTGGGTCTCCTCATTGAGCACAGTGGTTCTTATTCCGCTCTTGTTCTCCTCCTCTGCAGAAATCAACACTGCCGCTGGCAGGCTGTGGCTGGTTTGGATGGGGCTGTCTTCTAATGGCTGGGGATGCACCCTCCTGTGCTTCCTACTCATGCAGAGGCTGCTGTCCGCACTCTGAACGCGCTGAGTCACTTTCCATTCTGCATTCAACCGAGGCAGATGTTTTATTCCCTCTCCCAGCTCTTCGTCAGGGCGCTGTGATGACACGACAGCTAACCCTGCGGGAGAAGTCTCCTCTTTTCCGTGTCTGAGGCTCTGGGATTTCTGGTCGGGCTCACCTTTCGGGTTATCCTCTGTCTGTTTTTTTCTTGGAACAATTTCTGAACCATCCAAACCCCTTTCCCTTCTTGGTGGCCAGCTGTTCTTCTGTTAAAGTCTCCATGGCACTCACTTTCTCCTCCTCTGCCAAACCCATCGCTGCTGCTGGCAGTCTGTGTCTGGTCTTGATGTGGGTCTGTTTTGATGGTCGGGGGTGCTGCACCCTCCTGCGTTTCCTTTGCATGAAGAGGCTGCCGTAGCACTGAGGCGCCCTGCGTGCCGCATTTAACTGAGGCAGATATGTCAATCCCACATCCAGATTTTTGTCAGGGCGCTGTGATGTCATACCAGCTAACCCTATGGGAGACATCGCCTCTTTTCCAAAGCTGGGGCTCAGGGATTTCTGGTCAGGCTCGCCTTTCCGTTGGTCCTGATCTTTGTCAGGGCACTGTGATGTCATGCCAGCTGACCCTGTGGGAGAAATCACTTTTGTTCCCCAGCTGGGGTTCAGGGATTTCTGGTCAGGCTCGCCTTTCCATTGGTCCTTCTGAAGCTCCCTGGAGGCTTTTTGGATGATGTCATCAACAAATTTGACAGCTGCAGCCCAAAGGGAACATGATTCTAACTTTGTTAAACAAGTCATGGCAGTGACATACTAGCATCAAACATGGAAGTTTAATGGAACCGCCTACAGCTCTGGCCAAAAGTTTAGCATCACCTACAATTTTAGGATTGAGACATCATTTAGAAAGAAACCTACATGAAAATAATTTAGATATTTTATTTAACATTCCAAACAAAAGTAGAAATCGGAAATTGTTTATTTTATTTATTAATTCTTTAACCAGGAAAAAAACCACTGATACTGAGGCCTCTTTTACAAGAGTGTCCTGGCAAGATAACCAGAAACAGACAGGAGTCATTTCACATCCCTAAAAATAAAGACAAACTCACCATACATTCAATCTGGGATCAGAAGCGTTTACATTTCGATCATTCTTTGAACCTCCTTATTAAAACACATTTAATCTTAGTCATTATTCTTCAATAATAATAATAGCGTTTAGGGAAAGCTTGGAAAGGGAACACCAGGACGCACCAGTAAGGAATCATTTAGGATTAATAGGGACACTTTTTTTTAAAACATATCCAAAATAGCTCTTTTCTGTTTTAAGAATAATCCCACTGTTTGCAATGTGACTTCTCATGGTTTTCCATCAGTGTTTCTGTAAAGTTCTAAAGTAATGACGTCATAGATGAAAAAGAATATCCTTCATCTCCAAGAGTGACACGCAGAATAGCTCAGCCAATCAGATGTCAGTACAGCAGTGATGTCGCTGTGCTGTGACGATGTCATTCTATTCTGACGATCTCATTGCATTGTGAGGATCTTATTTCAATTGAGTTCTAGCATTCCGGTATGGAGACATTTTAATAATCATCTATTTGAATCTATTCACTTTCCTTTGACCTGTATCTGACGTTTGCCTATCAAGAATAATCTTTTGAATTCGACTTTTTCAGAACATCCTGGTATAAAAGTATTTCAGAATTGATATTCAGAGAATCGATATACTTAAGAACCTAATTATTTTCCAAATAATGCCACAGCAAGTGTCATTGGATTCCTCTTATCACAATAAGCTACACTGACATCATTGCTTGCTATACCCACAAACTTATATTTAAATGACTGCACCCTGCCATCTGATTGGTCCTTTCCTTTTGACCTTAAACGAGGTCACAGTTCTGTGACATGCAACATTTATTTTGCTGTACACTTGATAGGGTAAGGCCCATTAACATATATGTCAACGACTGTATTCATGTACATTATAATAGCCATTATAACATCACAATTGGAAAAAAAAAAAAACTTTTGTTGTAACAGCCAATCAGAGTGCAGGGAATTCAACCAGTCAATTATTCTCACATAGCATCCTGGCAAAGTTTGAACGGTCCCTGAATAAGCATCATTCCAATTGGATAAACAAGTTCTAGTGAACAGTTCCACAGTATGCCAATCACAGGATATTGATACAGATTTAAACAGAACAACAATCTTCTAACCTGCCATTCGAATGATAAGAATTCAGGGCAGCTGATAATGAAACTTTAAGTGTCTATTATTAAATTATAAAACCAGTAACAGCAGAAACAGATGAACATGTCTTACCTCTTCACAACTCTTACTTCAACTCCTATCAACTCTGGCGTTGCCAGGTATGCCAGTGTTCAGTGATGATGTCAAAGCATTGTGATGCCTATTCATCTAACCAATTGCAGCCTGTAGAGTTCTGATGATGTCACTGCATTGTGATGTCATTTCAACCAACCAGCTGCATCCATTTTGTTTTTTGTTTGTTTGTTTAATCACGTTTTTAAAATGGCTGCCGTTGTCTGGCTTGAAATGACATAACAATGCGGTGACATCATCATCAGAACTGCAGATATGGAAACTCAAATATCGCAAATATCATTCAGAATAATTAATCATTTTGCAGTTAATACAACTAAGGCTGAAAATTTATTTGATCAGACGTTGAGATTGTTTGTGTGGACAGTCCTTTACTATTTAAGCTTCATATTTTCCAAGAAAAAAGCAGGTTTGCTTTATGATTTACAGTCATCTTTAGATTTAATTTTTGTATTTGTAAAGTGTTTTCCGTACAGAGCTGTGGTTTACAATGCAGCAAGATAAATTACTTTTGAAAAAATATATAACAATGAAATGCGAAGTCTGCATAAAACATGAAAGAGAACATTTACGCCATATTGTCAATTACAGTTGAAACTGTTAAACATTACAGCCTTAAATATAACGGCAAAATATTTACTTTCAAGATTAAATTAAAGCTTTAAAAAATATAGCCTTCATTTCTTATATCTTAGAATGAAACTTTAAGTGTCTATTATTTAATTATAATATATTTTAAAACCAGTATCAGCAGAAACAGATGAACATGTCTTACCTCTTCGCAACTCTTACTTCAACTCCTATCAACACTGGCGTTGCCAGGTATGCCAGTGTTCAGTGATGATGTCAAAGCATTGTGATGCCTATTCATCTAACCAATTGCAGCCTGTAGAGTTCAGAAGATGTCACTGCATTATGATGTCATTTTAACCAACCAGCCACTGCCATTTTGTTTTTTTTTATCACGTTGCAGTTTTTTAAAATGGCTTGAAATGACATCACAATGCGGTGACATCATCAACATCAGAACTGCAGATATCAACATCCAAAATATCACACATAGAGAAAATAAATCATTTACACTGTGTTCAAATTGCACATGAAACACATTCACTGTCAAATTTGCTGATATTTCTGGGTAAAACGTGGGCCTGAGTGTTTAAGCACCCTTGTTTGTCCCTGGGGTGGCTCAATGGGAGGTGTTTGCAGTGTGTGCGTGAGAGGTGTAAGAGCGAGTCTGCTCTTTGTTTAAAGAAGGGTGCGGTGTGCACTGCCTGACAAAGAAACTGACCGAACACCAGCCCTGGGTCACACTGCTTCTAGGATGTTTAAATGAGATTGACACACTAGACACAGTAGATCCCACTGGTGACAAAGCCGTCATAACGCAAAAGAATGCAGCCCCAGTGTGAAAGGGTAGTTGTGTAACGTGGTGTGGTTGTGTTAAGTTGCAAAGTAGTTTTGTGTTGTATTGTGGAGAGCTGGGTTGGGAGAGCTGGGTTGGGAGCACTGCTTTCCTTTGTGTGTATTGTTTGATTAGCCACAGCATATATAGGTAACCAGCTCAGGTGTGTCTGATTTGATTATTAAACTCCCAGTAAAACCAGCAATGGATCACACTGCTGCGCAATGGAAGTCTTTTTGCCATCCCCTGTGCCACGTTAGCATCTCCTTTCTTCTTTCCTGCAGGATTAGTGACATCATGTACCACGTGCTCATCTACGCTACCATCGTGGAAATGCAAGCCATGATGACGTTTGAGCACGATGACATCATTAACGCAGGCAGCACCATGAAGGGGACCCAGGCAGTGTGTCAGAGGTGGGGCAGAGAGGGGTTCAGAGATCCCTGAGAAGAGAAAGCTGTTTTCAGTATGGATCCTCAATCATACTGACCTACAGCTCTGGCCAAAGGTTCAGCATCACCCTTATAAGGCGGCGCGTGAGTCTTTCGTTTGGGGAGGCTATTCCATACTTTCCCCTCTGCGTTTATTAAACCGAAAGATGTACAGTAAGATACACGCATTATATATATATATATATATATATATATATATATATATATATATATATATATATATACAGTGCCTATAGAAAGTCTACACCCCCTTGAGCTTTTTTCACATTTTGTTGTGTCAGTGCCTCAGAGTTTCATGCATTTAAATGAGGATTTTTGTGCACTTATCTACACACCATACTCCACACTGTTAAGGGGAAAAAAGTTTTTATTGAGAAAAAAATTATATATTAAAAATACAAAACTGAAAGATCATAATTGAGTAGGTCTGCACCCGCCTGAGTTAATACTTGGTGGAAGCACCTTTGGCAGCAATTACAGCTGTGGATCTGTTGGGATAGGTCTTTGCACACCTAGATTTGGCAATATTTGACCATTCTTCTTTACAAAACTGTTCAAGCTCTGTCAAGTTCCTTGGGGAGCGTTGATGGACAGCAATCTCCAAGTCATGCCGCAAATTTTTGATTGGATTTAGGTCGGGGCTCTGACTGGGCCACTCAAGGATATTTACCTTTTTGTTCCTTAGCCACTCCAGTGTAGCTCTGGCTGTGTGCTTTGGGTCGTTTTCATGCTGAAAGGTGAACTTCCGTCCCAGTTTCAGCTTTCTTGCAGAGGGCAGCAGGTTTTCCTCAAGGACTTCTCTGTACTTTGCTCCATTCATTTTCCCTTCTATCCTGACAAGTGCCCCAGTCCCTGCCGATGAGAAACATCCCCATAACATGATGCTGCCACCACCATGCTTCACAGTAGGGATGGTGTTCTTTGGGTGATGCTGCCACCACCATGCTTCACAGTAGGGATGGTGTTCTTTGGGTGATGCGCTGTGTTGGGTTTGCACCAAACATAACGCTTTGCATTTAGGACAAAAAGTTCCATTTTAGTTTTGTCAGACCACAAAACTTTTTGCCACATGGCTACACAATCTCTTTTGTTTTTTGCATACTTCAAACAGGATTCAAGGTGGGCTTTCTTGAGTAATGGGTGGCATTTGCATTTCACAGGTTGATTTTTTTTTTCTAAAATTCCATACATTATAAAACCGTATCTAGCTCTGCAACTGTTCAAGATAATTCAATTCTGATTTCAGATTTGAAATCCTTGAGACATTTATGGAATACTTGGAAAAACGTTGAAATCTGCAATTTTTTAAAATATTTGTACTTTTTATTTTTCAAAGAAAAATTATGATGAGTAGCTCATATGGAAAAAAAATAATCACCCCACAACAAAATAAACCACATTACTGAACATATCTACTTAATGCCTTTCTGTGGGTGTATTGGGTTTTAATTTCTGATTTATGGTTTAAAAGCTACAAGCAATTAAACACAAAGTGTTCATATTCATAACCAGATATGGACCTTTTCCTTAGGCAGCATAGGGTTAACATGGGGTGTGATTTTGAAGGTGATTGGTTACACCTGAGCTATTACAAGGGGGGTGGACACTTATCCAACCAAGCTATTTTTAATTATTTTTCTACAAATGTCTAGAATATTCTTTTTAACTTGGAAGTTGTGGGGTAGGATGTGTAGATAAATGAAAAAAAAAACCTATTTTAATTCCAGGCTGTAAGGCAACAAAAGGTGAACATTTTGAAAGGGGGTGTAGACTTTCTATAGGCACTGTATTAATATATATATAATTAAGACTTGCATTATTTTTTTTTATTAGTCTGTTACTAGTTTAATTCATTGTGCTGAGTTTGAAAAATAGTCGGCCTGCCGGACACAAATAAAAGCTGTAAACCAGATTATTTTTGAGAACTTGTACCGTATAATAATTTATAGCACAAAACAGACCTCAAAACCGCTCAGGGATGCTACATATATATTGAGTTGTTTTTTTTTTTTTTTTAACATAAGGCGGTCAAATGAATGAAGTCTAATAGAGCACTAACTTGTACTTTAAAATATGTTATGCCTATTTAAGCAAATCAGTAAGGATAACAAGCTGCACTGATTTTTAAAACCAATTTCAAACACAATTTCCATCACTTCACACCAGTTTAAATCAATTATTAATACTGACTATTAAGCTTCTAAACACACACTTATTATCGTACTTGTAATCAAGGGGCATTCAGCGTATTTCATAAGGTATATTCGCAACAAAAAAAAAACACACTTACCGTAAACTTTCCAATATTTATATGGGGCTCAGATCGGCTGGAAGAATGGACGTTAAACCAGCCAAGCGAATGACATTGAAATGCAACTAAATCCTGTATTTTGGACCTTGGTGATATTGAAACAGGACCGTCACAGCCTTGTTTACCTGTGTATCCAGAAATTGACTTTGGAAAGCAAAACCATTCATTTTCATCAGAATATTGAAATACGTTTTCATATTTACAGTACAGTAAGCAGGCAGATGCGGTTTCCTGCTTTCCTTGCAGACAGTTTTTCAGTTCAAAAGACCCCGCTTTCACTGAAAATGGAGTGAAGGACTGGAAAAATCTAAAAAAAAACTTGAGAAGCATTCATAATCTGGCACCACAAACAGTGTTCTGAAAGGTGGCTTTTGTTCAAACAGTCGAAGGAAATATTTTCTGACTGTAGTCACAGTTATCAAATTCTCACAAAACAGCGGTATGCTACGAAAATATTTTGCCACAAGTTCTGTAAAATCAGATTCAATTAAAGCAGTTTGTATAGATAACAGCAAATTATGAAGAGGATGTTCCGGGCAAGGGAATGAGCGAAAAGGATTCAGAGTTTTCGTCGGCTGCCTCCTGCAGCGGTATGGGGGGCTCAGATCGGCAGGAAGAATGGACGATAAACGCGTTTCCTGGAAAAAAAAATATCGACCTTCTCTCACAAATATTTTTTGTGTTGGTCAGAACAATTTCTTGTGAGGGTTTGGGCAATTAATTTTGGGAGGCTTAGCCTCACACTGGCACTCCTACCCGGGTTCTTATTTTTGAAAGTCAATAAAAATATTACAAAGCTGAAACCAACAACTTGAGAGTGTTTAAGTCACCTTGTGCTGTATTGTTTGGTTTTTAGTTTTTTAAGAAACGGGACGGGGTGGTGGATGTGACACTGCCGTAGCTCTCTCTATGATCAACATTTGAAAAATCATAAAAGCCAGCCATCTGTATCCAAACTATTCCTAATCTGCAGCACTGCGGTTCCAAGCCTCTGAGCCGCACAGCTGCTATCTGCAGATCAATGGTCTATTATTCTTCACTCATCTGCAATGTTGCTCAGACAGCGTTCCTTTCTTCCTCCCTCGCCTCATAGATAAAGGACACGCTTTATTTAAAGGGGAGCCGTTTCAGTTTGTTAACTATAAACAACTCAGGTTATACCAGGTCAGTATTCTTCTTCTTGGTTTATGATTGATTCCCCGGGTTAACACAGGGGTTCATTTTCGTTATTTTGTGGTACCCGTTAAAACATGGTACACTGTGCCCGTGCTGTGCAAATGATTTTAGCTCAGAAAATAAGGAAACGCCCATCTGAAAGTGGTACGATGTATTGAGTTTGGCCCTTAAAGTTCTTTTTAATATAATTTCTTTCATCCATCCATTATGTGTAACCGCTTAATCCTATAGTGGGTCGCGGTGAGCCGGAGCCTAACCAGGCAGACATAGGGCACAAGGCGGGACTACTCCCTGGACGGGACGCCAGTCCATCGCAGGGCAACTAAGGGGCAATTTAGAGAGGCCAATTCACCTAACCAGCATGTCTTTGGACTGTGGGAGGAAATCAGAGGAAACCCACATGAACATGGGGAGAACATGCAAACTCCACACTGACAGACTCCTGAGGCCGGAATCAAACCCAGGACCCTGGAGCTGTGAGGCAGCAGCGCTAACCACCGCGTCACCGTGCCACCCTCATTTCTTTCACAATTCAGCAAATTTATGTGACTTTAACTGAAATTGTAAACATATCCAATCTTGTGGGTGACCTACAGTTTGTCTTGTAGTATTGATTGTGCAGTGGTCAATCACAGCTTTGACAGTGTACCATTTTCTGACGGTACACGGCTCACGTTTTGGTAGGCGTACCATATTCTGACGATGTACCACGTTCTGGCCTACACTGGTACCTTTTTGTCTGACAGGTGAGAATGATACAGTTTGCAAATGATGAACTGTATGAAAAAATGAAAGGTTTTTATTGCAAAAAAGAACTCCATATCCATACATTCTTTTTCCTGTTCTGTGAATTGAATGACAAAAGTGTTAAAAAATGGTGAAGCAAAGATCGGCATGCAGCCACGGACACCAGCAATAAGGCATGCAACCCCAAATTCTTCTTCCTCTATAGTGCTGTCCCTAGAAATTACCCTCGTCAATTTCCAGATAAGGAAGCTCTGAATTTGCATTCCCATTGAAGCATGGACTGTGAATTATATATATACAGTGTATATGCGTAATGCGATCGCTGCTGTGCTCAAACCTGCACACAGAAACTGCTTTGAATATGTATTTATATATTTACTGTATATGCAAACTGATAAGCTGGTTACGAGCCAGGTTTCCATTGTGTCACAATAACAGAATGGATTCAGACTTGTTCAAAAAGAAACAGCAGGGATAGATAAACAATACAAGGGCTTGGCTGGTAGTGTCCTGCGCACGCCGCACTCACCTGGGCTAGGTAGTGCTAGAGAGTTAACTCTTTCATGCATGGTGACCTCATATGGAGACAGATAAAAACTCTTCTAATTTCTATATGGGGACATAGATTTTCCCCAATCTAAAGCAATTGAAAATAGTATGTGTCTAAAACGACTTTTTTCAGCTATTTTCAATATTGCTGCATGAAAGGGTTCAACATATATTTCAAGCAAGGAAAATCATTTTGGAAATGCACTTTCAACTTAACTTTCGTTTGTGGAGATCCTCAAACCCATCTGCAGTTTAGAATAGGAAATCCCCAGTGCGTGGCAGTCAGTGTGTGAGATTTAGTGTGCTCCAGTTGTTATTATTTATTATTATTTGTTTATTTAGCAGACGCCTTTATCCAAGGCGACTTAGCAGCAGAATTGCCAGTGATTCAGAGATCCCAGCGGAGGAACAGACAAAGAAAGAGAGGGGCCAGTTTCATGTTTCCATATTTCAAAGGGTTGATGAAAGGGTTAATGTTACTGCACTAGACTTTTTATTTTTATTTATTTATTTATTTATTTATTTATTTATTTATTTATTCATTACATAAGAACATAAGAAAGTTTACAAACGAGAGGAGGCCATTCAGCCCAGGTTGTTAGTAGCTTAATGATCCCAGAATCTCATCAAGCAGCTTCTTGAAGGATCCCAGGGTGTCAGCTTCAACAACATTACTGGGGAGTTGGTTCCAGACCCTCACAATTCTCTGTGTAAAAAAGTGCCTCCTATTTTCTGTTCTGAATGCCCCTTTATCTAATCTCCATTTGTGCCCCCTGGTCCTTGTTTCTTTTTTCAGGTCAAAAAGTCCCCTGGGTCGACAGTGTCTATACCTTTTAGGATTTTGAATGTTTGAATCAGATCGCCGCGTAATCTTCTTTGTTCAAGACTGAACAGATTCAATTCTTTTAGCCTGTCTGCATACAACATGCCTTTTAAACCCGGGATAACTCTGGTTGCTCTTCTTTGCACTCTTTCTAGAGCAGCAATATCCTTTTTGTAACAAGGTGACCAGAACTGAACACAATATTCTAGGTGAGGTCTTACTAATGCATTGTAAAGTTTTAACATTATTTCCCTTGATTTAAATTCAACACTTCTCACAATATATCCGAGCATCTTGTTGGCCTTTTTTATAGCTTCCCCACATTGTCTAGATGAAGACATTTCTGGGTCAACTCCTAAGTCATAAACTCCTAGGTCTTTTTCATAGTTCCCTTCTTCAATTTCAATATCTCCCATATGATATGTATAATGCACATTTTTATTGCCTCCGTGCAATACTTTACACTTTTCTTTATTAAATGTCATTTGCCATGTGTCTGCACAGGATTAAACCCATTGAGACCGAGGCCTCGTTTACAAGTGTCCCAGTAAGATGACCAGAAACAGAAGTGATTTCACATCCCTAAAAACAACATCAATCTAAAAGACAATGACATCATACATTCAATCTGAGGTCAGAAGCATGTCCACTTTGATAGTAATCTGAGTCATTATTCTACATTTAGCTGATACTAGCCTTTCACCTTCCCCTGGAGACCTGGGTGAACCACATAGAAACAATGTATGGGAAAACGCATGCAGATTCACCTCTGTTTTAAAGGAATGCCACCTGTTTATTTGATGAGCAATACCCTGCCCCCTCAGGTATGGAACAGCTGTCACCAACCCACCCCCACCCCCCCACCCCGTCTGTGTGAACAAAGTGAGTGTGGGCGCCCAAGGGGGGTGAGATTGCTGGACAAAAACACCATAAACCACTAAAACATCAAAAAGACACCTGACTGTAACCCAGTCCCATGATTCAGGACAGGAGCGCACGATCAATCACACGATCAATCACACGATCAATCACACGATCAGTCACACAGACACAGTGACACACAGTGCACCTGGCTCAGTGTCCCTGGCTCTTGTTTTTTTTGCAGATAAATCAGTTTATTACGGGACCATTTTCTGTGATTATTTCCTATATATTTTTTATAAATCATATGATAACAAAATGACCAACACAGGACAAACAGGCAACTTTTAAAGCTAAGCAGTGTGCAGCTGTGGCTTGCAGACCCAGTACCAAATCAAGCCTACTTTTTAAAGTTTATATATAAGTTCAGAACACACAGGAGATAATAAGTAAGATATTGCTGATCACACAGCCGTGATGTATCAATCTTGGAGTCCTAACACAGATATCAGTCACACAGTTTGACACATTGCGCACTATTCTTAGTAGAGATAAATCATTGTGTTTTATAAAATAAAATCTACATCCTGCAATAATTGCTTTTGTAAGCTTCTTATCGTGCCCCAAATTGAAGCATTTGTCTTCATCCATGCAAGCTCATCACTCCCATTGGGTAAGTAATGTAACTTATGCTGTTGGCTATAAAAATAAGCAATTACTAAATTAGTTTTGTTAGTATTGCCTTGTAATGCATTTTTTTTACTTATCAATACTAAGTATTCTGCAGTAACAAAGGGCCGTGAGGTCGCAAAGTAGTTTTTATTGGTAGAAGGGGGTTGCAGTACCGCTGCTATAGAGAGTGTGTTGTCTGCTTTAAAAAGTGTTTTTCTCTTTAGTTCTGTATTATTTTTTTCTTTCAAAAAACGAACAAAACATGGGGAAGCTTCACACTTTAGGTACTACTTAATGGATTGTCTATAAGTAGCGTTAACATACTGTGATGGGAAACACAGTAATGTCAGTGGAATTTAATTCTCAACTATCCTCTGTTTTAAATGAACACACTGTTGCTGTATATGAACACATATCAATCAATCTGAATTTCTAAAGCAATTGTGATGCTGAAATTGTAATAGAATCGCCTTTCACTATTTGTGTGACTGTTAGACTTCCCTGCAGAATACTTTGCAATGTGTGAGTCTGGGAACATGTCTACTGCAGATTTGCTGAACTAGTCCCAACATGTAAAGGTGCATAGCTAACTTCCTTGATCTCCGTTTTTCATTTGGCAACGAAAGACGCTACGAAGCGCTGGTTTTCTGAGCGTCGCTTGGGTTTCGTGGTTTTGTGATCTCTCGTGCTTCTCACAAACATTGTCATTCTTGCTCCCATGTCGAACCGTTAAAATAAGTCCTGCATAGTTTACAGAAAGTCTTTTTTCCAACGTTGCTTAGGATTATGTGAGAATGCTGTCATCCAAGAAGCTTGAAATGTGCATCAATAATATATGTATTTGTTTTACCGGACGATGTGAACATAATATATTAAAAATGAGTTCAATCTGAAAGCATACAGCTGTGGCCAAAACTGTTGTATCTCCTAGAATTTTAGCATTGAGACATAATTTTAAAAAGAAATGTCTCACGCCCTGACCCCCCTAAATGGCGCCCCTGAGTAAAATCCCAGCAAAGTGTAATAAAGCACAGTGAAAGCATAGGGAAACATTGTAAAGCACATAGAGGTGTGGTAAAGCATAGGGAAGCATTGTAAAGCACAGAGAGGTGTGGTAAAGCATAGGGAAGCATTGTAAAGCACAGAGAGGTGTGGTAAAGCATAGTGAGTCCAGTTTCCTTTCATTTTGCTGGCACTAGATGGCGCTGGCGCTTACTAATAACAAGCTGAACGATCCTGCGTGTCTGAGGCATGTGACTAGAACTAAACTCTCACACACAGCTCTGAACACAGATTTACAAAAGCAGAACACCACGGCACTGGAGGAATTCAATAAGAAGCGCTCAGAATGATTCCACACGTCATGACGCATACAGCGCGCGTTCTGTGAAGCAGCTTACTGGTTTAACATGTTTCTGTCCAGACGCTGGTCTGGAGTCTCGCAGCTCGCTGTTTAAATCCACCTGGGCGCTGTCTTCGTAAGTCTCTTAGCTGTTCATCCCTATCTGTAGATCAAAGGCCTATTGTTCCTCCAGCACCTGTAATGTGGTTTATCTTTGTAATTGAATCGACCGCCCTCCCCTCTCAATAAAGACAGAGAGACACACAGCCCTGTCTCCAGATCAAAGGTGTGGTTGCCTGACGCACTCAGCCCACCTGCCTCTCATTGCACCTCCCTTTAAAGAATAAGAGGTCCCACTGGGATCCCATTATAATCCTAGCCTAACATCCTGTAAAGAAATGATTGAAAAGTCCCATTGTGAACTCATTATTGTATTAGTGCACTGAGCCAGTGGGACTATAAAACCACAAAGATTAGACATGTGGAGTGATTTTCAAAGCTTATTCTTTAGGGTTGAAAAAGAAAATGCCCTAGTAGCTATAAATAAACAACCAGCCTACACTTAAAAAACTAAATGATATACCAGCACATTTAGTAGGGGTTTTATTTTAGTTTTAGAAGCTAAACAGACAGACAGGCTCCCATGTCTGTTTCCCTCTGTGGATGTACTCAGTAATTGTCCTACTCTTTTCCCATTTTTATCCCATGCATTTGCCATATTTTACCATGGTTTGTTTAAAATATGCTTAACCACATCACTCAAGGCTTTACTGTGCTTTCACTGGGCTTTATTACACGTTGCTGTGCTTTTGCCATGGTAACCCGTTATAATGGACTACAAGATCAATGCAATGGTTTTGTATTACAGTAATGGTAGAGCAAGGGCAGTTACAATGAGATGATGCTGTCATTTACCAGACCTCTCTGTGCTTTACAATGTTTCCCTATGCTTTACCATACCTCTCTGTGCTTTACAATGCTTCCGTATGCTTTACCATAACTCTCTGTGCTTTACAATGCTTCCCTATGCTTTACCAGACCTTTCTGTGCTTTACAATGCTGTGCTTTACCTGTGCTTTACCATACCTCTCTGTGCTTTACAATGCTTCCCTATGCTTTACCAGACCTCTCTGTGCTTTACAATGCTTCCCTATGCTTTACCATACCTCTCTGTGCTTTACAATGCTTCCCTATGCTTTACTATACCTCTCTGTGCTTTACAATGCTTCCCTATGCTTTACCAGACCTATCTGTGCTTTACAATGCTTCCCTATGCTTTACCAGACCTCTCTGTGCTTTACAATGCTTCCCTATGCTTTACCAGACCTCTCTGTGCTTTACAATGCTTCCCTATGTTTTACCAGACCTCTCTGTGCTTTACAATGTTTCCCTATGCTTTACCATACCTCTCTGTGCTTTACAATGCTTCCCTATGCTTTACCATACCTCTCTGTGCTTTACAATGCTTCCCTATGCTTTACCATACCTCTCTGTGCTTTACAATGCTTCCCTATGCTTTACCAGACCTCTCTGTGCTTTACAATGCTGTGCTTTACCTGTGCTTTACCATACCTCTCTGTGCTTTACAATGCTTCCCTATGCTTTACCAGACCTCTCTGTGCTTTACAATGCTTCCCTATGCTTTACCATACCTCTCTGTGCTTTACAATGCTTCCCTATGCTTTACCAGACCTCTCTGTGCTTTACAATGCTGTGCTTTACCTGTGCTTTACCATACCTCTCTGTGCTTTACAATGCTTCCCTATGCTTTACCAGACCTCTCTGTGCTTTACAATGCTGTGCTTTACCTGTGCTTTACCATACCTCTCTGTGCTTTACAATGCTTCCCTATGCTTTACCAGACCTCTCTGTGCTTTACAATGCTTCCCTATGCTTTACCAGACCTCTCTGTGCTTTACAATGTTTCCCTATGCTTTACCATACCTCTCTGTGCTTTACAATGCTTCCGTATGCTTTACCATAACTCACTGTGCTTTACAATGCTTCCCTATGCTTTACCATACCTCTGTACTTTACAATGCTTCCCTATGCTTTACCATACCTCTCTGTGCTTTACAATGCTTCCCTATGCTTTACCATACCTCTCTGTGCTTTACAATGCTTCCCTATGCTTTACCAGACCTCTCTGTGCTTTACAATGCTTCCCTATGCTTTACCAGACCTCTCTGTGCTTTACAATGCTTCCCTATGCTTTACCAGACCTCTCTGTGCTTTACAATGCTTCCCTATGTTTTACCAGACCTCTCTGTGCTTTACAATGTTTCCCTATGCTTTACCATACCTCTCTGTGCTTTACAATGCTTCCGTATGCTTTACCATAACTCACTGTGCTTTACAATGCTTCCCTATGCTTTACCATACCTCTGTACTTTACAATGCTTCCGTATGCTTTACCATACCTCTCTGTGCTTTACAATGCTTCCCTATGCTTTACCATACCTCTCTGTGCTTTACAATGCTTCCCTATGCTTCACCATAACTCACCATGCTTTACAATGCTTCCCTGTGCTTTACCATAACTCTCTGTGCTTTACAATGCTTCCCTATGTTTTACCATACCTCTCTGTGCTTTATAATGCTTCCCTATGCTTTACCAGACCTCTCTGTGCTTTACAATGCTTCCCTATGCTTTACCATACCTCTCTGTGCTTTACAATGCTTCCCTGTGCTTTACCATAACTCTCTGTGCTTTACAATGCTTCCCTATGTTTTACCATACCTCTCTGTGCTTTATAATGCTTCCCTATGCTTTACCAGACCTCTCTGTGCTTTACAATGCTTCCCTATGCTTTACCATACCTCTCTGTGCTTTACAATGCTTCCCTATGCTTTACCATACCTCTCTGTGCTTTACAATGCTTGCCTATGCTTTACCATACCTCTCTGTGCTTTACAATGCTTCCCTATGCTTCACCATACCTCTCTGTGCTTTACAATGCTTGCCTGTGCTTTACCATACCTCTCTGTGCTTCACAATGCTTGTCTGTGTCTTACTGTGGGAAACTTATAAGGGACCACGAGAGAGAGACAGAGTACAGAGATAGTGGTTGATAAAACTGTGTTCTATTGTAGGTGGTTGTGTTGTGTTGTATTGTGTTGTAGATGCTCTCTGCAGCAGCCCTGTTTCAGTGTGTCTGGCTGTGTGGTTGTGTTGTATTGTGTTGTAGATGCTCTCTGCAGCAGCCCTGTTTCAGTGTGTCTGGCTGTGTGGTTGTGTTGTATTGTGTTGTAGATGTTCTCTGCAGCAGTCCTGTTTCAGTGTGTCTGGCTGTGTGGTTGTGTTGTATTGTGTTGTAGATGCTTTCTGCAGCAGTCCTGTTTCAGTGTGGTTGTGTCCACTGCAGCACGTAGCCCTGGAGGTACAGTCGTTCTGTTCTGTCATTCTAATAATCCCTCAGTTTGGCAGCAGCTGCAGTCCGTGTGCCTGAGGGACCAGGTATTTATAAAGACGGGCAATCGGTTTAATGTAAAGCGGAGGGCTTAGCTGGCTCAGTGGCCGTGAGTCTGCTGTGTAAGCCCTGCAGCAGGCAATGAGCGGGCAGAGAGACGCAGGAGATAATGCTGATAATGCTGATAATGCTCATAATGCTGATAATGCCTAACATGCTCTGCTGCTGGGATCTGATCAGACAGAAGGAGGGAGGGAGGCACTGATCAGCGCTAAGACTCTGCAGGCAGGTCTGCTACAACAGAGGGAGATTTAATCCTTAATACTGCACTGTGCTGCTCTACCCCTATGCTCTACACTGTGCTGCTCTACTCCTATGCTCTACACTGTGCTGCTCTACCCCTGTGCTCTACACTGTGCTGCTCTACACTGTGCTGCTCTACCCCTGTGCTCTACACTGTGCTGCTCTACCCCTGTGCTCTACACTGTGCTGCTCTACACTGTGCTGCTCTACCCCTGTGCTCTACACTGTGCTGCTCTACCCCTGTGCTCTACACTGTGCTGCTCTACACTGTGCTGCTCTACCCCTATGCTCTACACTGTGCTGCTCTACACTGTGCTGCTCTACCCCTGTGCTCTACACTGTGCTGCTCTACCCCTGTGCTCACTGTGCTGCTCTACACTGTGCTGCTCTACCCCTGTGCTCTACACTGTGCTGCTCTACACTGTGCTGCTCTACCCCTGTGCTCTACACTGTGCTGCTCTACCCCTGTGCTCTACACTGTGCTGCTCTACACTGTGCTGCTCTACCCCTATGCTCTACACTGTGCTGCTCTACACTGTGCTGCTCTACCCCTGTGCTCTACACTGTGCTGCTCTACCCCTGTGCTCACTGTGCTGCTCTACACTGTGCTGCTCTACCCCTGTGCTCTACACTGTGCTGCTCTACACTGTGCTGCTCTACCCCTGTGCTCTACACTGTGCTGCTCTACACTGTGCTGCTCTACCCCTGTGCTCTACACTGTGCTGCTCTACTCCTATGCTCTACACTGTGCTGCTCTACACTGTGTTGCTCTACCCCTGTGCTCTACACTGTGCTGCTCTACAAGTGAATATATGCTAGAGCAGAGGGGACTTTAAGCCCTAATACAGTACTGGACTGTCCTCACCTCTTCCTCGATGCGCTCCATTAGAGTGCTGTTCAATCAACCGTGAGACTGTTCTTGGCTGGGAACACACAGCAGTTCTCTATGGTGCTGGCGCTGATCTAGCCTGTGTTACACCTGTGGCAGACAACTAGAGCTGAAGAGCAGCTCCTGAACCTAAAGTCAAAGCACATTATTATTATTATTATTATTATTATTATTATTATTATTATTATTATTATTATTATTATTATTATTATTATTATAATTATAATATTTATTTATTTATTTATTTATTTATTTATCTGCTATTCTTAGCAGACACTCTTATACAGGGTGACTTACAACTGTTACAAAATATCACATTATAAAATATCACAGTACAAAGTATCACATTATAAAATATTGCATTACAGAATATCATAATACAGATAAGACTAGTTTATTTATTTATTTAATTTTTTTTTTTTTATTTAGTCGTTGCCAATTTTTTTTTTATTATTTCCTCCCCAATTTGGAATGGCCAATTATTTTTAGGCTCAGCTACCACCCCTGCGCTGACTCGGGAGGGCGAAGACGAACACACACTGTCCTCCGAAGCGTGTGCTGTCAGCCAACCGCTTTTTTTCACACTGCGGACTCACCATTTAGTCACCCAAGAGCTACAGCGTCGGAGGACACACAATAAATATATTTACATTTACATTTCTTTTTTTTCATTGCTTATATGGGCAAAAAATTGCATTTTCATACGAGGTCATCATGCATTTACTTCCTAGTCTTCCATATGACTCCACTCCCTGCAGCCTCACCCAGCTCTGACTCCACCCCCTGCAGCCTCACCCAGCTCTCAGACTCCACCCCCTGCAGCCTCACCCAGCTCTGACTCCACCCCCTGCAGCCTCACCCAGCTCTCAGACTCCACCCCCTGCAGCCTCACCCAGCTCTGACTCCACCCCCTGCAGCCTCACTCAGCTCTCAGACTCCACCCCCTGCAGCCGCACCCAGCTCTGACTCCACCCCCTGCAGCCTCACCCAGCTCTGACTCCACTCCCTGCAGCCTCACCCAGCTCTCAGACCCCACCCCTTGCAGCCTCACCCAGCTCTGACTCCACCCCCTGCAGCCTCACCCAGCTCTGACACCACCCCTGCAGCCTCACCCAGCTCTCTGACTCCACCCCCTGCAGCCTCACCCAGCTCTGACTCCACCCCCTGCAGCCTCACTCAGCTCTCAGACTCCACCCCCTGCAGCAGCACCCAGCTCTGACTCCACCCCCTGCAGCCTCACCCAGCTCTGACTCCACCCCCTGCAGCCTCACCCAACTCTCTGACTCCACCCCCTGCAGCCTCACCCAGCTCTCAGACCCCACCCCCTGCAGCCTCACCCAGCTCTCAGACCCCACCCCCTGCAGCCTCACCCAGCTCTGACTCCACCCCCTGCAGCCTCACCCAGCTCTGACTCCACCCCCTGCAGCCTCACCCAGCTCTCAGACCCCACCCCCTGCAGCCTCACCCAGCTCTCAGACTCCACCCCCAGGTGTATCAGACACCCCAGTGTTACCATGACGACATCACTGCTCTCCCTCCAGATCCTCTATCCTTTCCTTTTGCTTTTGGAAGGCTTGTGTGTTAATTGTTGATACACAGTAAGTGGGTTCCAAAGGCTTTACTGGGCGAGCACGTGGTATGAGGAGGTGCACAGAGCAGAAGGGATAGTGCAGCTGTTCAGTCTTGCTTACAGTCTCACTCATTCTCACTTCTTGTATCCCCTAATAAAGGTCAACCTCCAATCAATATACAGGAACACAAATGCAAATGTGCATCAATTCCAACCTGTAATTTTAAAGGTGTAGACACACATTTCAAACATAGTGTAACCAATACCAATGGCTTGTTTTGTGTCCTACGCTATCCTCCAGCGATTCCCAGGGGGTTACCTGTGCAGCTGGCCAGGCCTGGCCCCTCCAGCTCTCTCTGCTGAGCCCTAGGCAGATCAGACTCCACCCCCTGCAGCCGCACCCAGCTCTGACTCCACCCCCTGCAGCCTCACCCAGCTCTGACTCCACTCCCTGCAGCCTCACCCAGCTCTCAGACCCCACCCCCTGCAGCCTCACATAGCTCTGACTCCACCCCCTGCAGCCTCACCCAGCTCTGACACCACCCCTGCAGCCTCACCTAGCTCTCTGACTCCACCCCCTGCAGCCTCACCCAACTCTGACTCCACCCCCTGCAGCCTCACTCAGCTCTCTGACTCCACCCCCTGCAGCCTCACCCAGCTCTCAGACCCCACCCCCTGCAGCCTCACCCAGCTCTGACTCCACCCCCTGCAGCCTCACCCAGCTCTGACTCCACCCCCTGCAGCCTCACCCAGCTCTCAGACCCCACCCCCTGCAGCCTCACCCAGCTCTCAGACTCCACCCCCAGGTGTATCAGGCACCCCAGTGTTACCATGACGACATCACTGCTCTCCCTCCAGATCCTCTATCCTTTCCTTTTGCTTTTGGAAGGCTTGTGTGTTAATTGTTGATACACAGTAAGTGGATTCCAAAGGCTTTCCTGGGAGAGCACGTGGTATGAGGAGGTGCACAGAGCAGAAGGGATAGTGCAGCTGTTCAGTCTTGCTTACAGTCTCACTCATTCTCACTTCTTGTATCCCCTAATAAAGGTCAACCTCCAATCAATATACAGGAACACAAATGCAAATGTGCATCAATTCCAACCTGTAATTTTAAAGGTGTAGACACACATTTCAAACATAGTGTAACCAATACCAATGGCTTGTTTTGTGTCCTACGCTATCCTCCAGCGATTCCCAGGGGGTTACCTGTGCAGCTGGCCAGGCCTGGCCCCTCCAGCTCTCTCTGCTGAGCCCTAGGCAGATCAGAGCTCCTTCTTTTACAAAAGGGTTTAGCGGATAAGTCAGGGCAGTCTAAACGGCTCTGCGGCAACCCAGTAATCAGCTAATGGGATTGGAGCTCAGAAGAGAGCAGGGAGGCAGGCAGGCTAGCAGGATCACTGGAGAAAGACCAGGGATGTAGAACTCTGGGGCTGGGAAGGAGGGAAGCAGTGTGGCTCTAGTGGAGCTGAGGAGGGACTGGGGGGGAAGCAGTGTGGCTCTAGTGGAGCTGAGGAGGGACTGGGAGGGAAGCAGTGTGGCTCTAGTGGAGCTGAGGAGGGACTGGGAGGGAAGCAGTGTGGCTCTAGTGGAGCTGAGGAGACACTGGGAGGGAAGCAGTGTGGCTCTAGTGGAGCTGAGGAGACACTGGGAGGGAAGCAGTGTGGCTCTAGTGGAGCTGAGGAGACACTGGGAGGGAAGCAGTGTGGCTCTAGTGGAGCTGAGGAGACACTGGGAGGGAAGCAGTGTGGCTCTAGTGGTTAGAGGTGAGGAGGGACTGGGAGGGAAGGTGTGTCCATTTGAAAGAGTCAAAATCAGGTTTCAAGAGGGAAGCAGTGTCAGCAGAACGACATTTAGGGAATGTAAACAAAATGGACTGTCAGCAAGGTCTAGAGTCGAGCACACAGAAGGCAGGACTGTGTAGCAATACAGCAAACAGACACAAAGGAATTACTGCGGCACCAAAAAATATTCAGAAAATATTCCTAATAAATGTATGTATCTGTGGCACTCAGACAGTAATGCTAAGAATCTAACATGCTCTATTGCTAAGAACATTCGACCAGTAATGAAGATGCATCAAACAATGCATACAGTTTACACAGCGTGAGAAACTAGAAATGACTCCCATAGCCTGAACCAGCTAACTTGTGTCAATTCAGTAACCTGTCTAGCTATTTATAAAGCAAGTTTGGGATGGGACGTTTTCTAATCTGCGCATTTCGAGGACGGACTCATATTGCGGTGCAAATTATTTGACTTGGACATGATTGTGGGTTACTGCAGCTTCACAGATTGGGCGGTTATATAAGCTGATCGACATACTGATCCAGTCAAATCCTGGGGTGCAGGGTGCAGTGTGGAGTGGAGCAAACCAATTGGCTGCATCACGTACACTCTAAGGCTGTGGGGGTATAGGAGGGATGGGGCTTTGAGTTCATTTGAGATTAGACGTGATTGTTGAGGCAAGGATATAGAGTGCAGCTTTAGGTATCCTAAAGCTGATTTGTATTGTTTCTGTGAATCTATTAATCTGCCACACATCCTGCAGTGTAGAAAATAAGCATCTCCCTGTTGCAATACTGCGGCTAACAATGCAGCTCATGAGACTTCCAGACAGGCAGCAGTGCTGGTAAAGCGCTGCTCAAAGGGTTCAAGATGTAAGTGTCTCTGCAGCAAAAACATCCTGCACGGAATGTAAACAAACTGGACTGACAGCAAGGTCCGCTTCCTGAGATTCCTGTCCCTCTGTAAATTCCTGTTAAGCTGAGGGATGAAACGCTTGATATAAAATACCAAACATTCCCAGGAAAGTCTGACACGTCAAGGCTGGATACAAAATCCAATGTGGGAGCAGAGCACGAAGGGGGGGGAGGGCATTGCTCTCCCTGATCAGCATTTTAAAAATGAAAAAAGCTAGCCATCCCGAGGCACAGACATGCAGAAGGAATGCCAGCGGTGTGCAGTGGAAGTGCCCTGGATATTTTCAGCATGTGCTCACAAGGCTACGCAGCCTTCTGTATCCAAACTGTTCCTAATCTGCAGCACTGCGGTTCCAAGCCTCTGAGCCGCACAGCTGCTATCTGCAGATCAAGGGTCTATTATTCTTCACTCATCTGCAATGTTGCTCAGACAGCATTCCTTTCTTCCTCCCTCCCCTCATAGATAAAGGACACGCTTTATTTAAAGGGGAGCTGTTTTAGTTTGTTAACTATAAACAACTAGATCACTAAAATGTTCACACATTTTGTTTATTTTATGTTATTGGTTAATTAGTATAAAAATAACATATATATATATATATATATATATATATATATATATATATATATATATATATATATATATATATATAAACAATGTTGAAATTGGGATGCTGAAATGCTTGGAAATCTTCTTGTATCCTTCTCCAGCTTTATGACAATAAATCATGTTCTGCCTAAGGTCTTCAGATAGCTCTTTACTTTTTCCCATATTGACTTATTGGTAATGACAGCAACAGAGGCAGAGGAAGAGGAAGATGGGCCCCACTGCAGGACCTTACTGTGGACCCCCCCTCCCCAAACGTTAATTTACCCTTATTTATAAACATCAAACATACCAAATCAAGTGTTCAGTATTGAACTATATGTAATTGTCACAATGTTAGCATGTTTGAAACAGTACATAATAAGATCGTTTTCTACTCACCTGCTTTGTTTTATTTTGCGTACATCTTTACATCCAACACTGCACTATTTTTTAATCAAAAACGAACAGGTTTAATCACCAATCCCAACAGGATTCCCCAATTCTACGATCACAGAAATTATTACAGAATTCAGAATTCTGCACAGACATTTGCAGAAATTGTCTCACACAGGAAACCATTTTTTAAATTATTATTATTTTTAATCAGAAATACAGGCATGTTGATTTGCTGTAGTTTATTTTGGTGTCCGCAGCAGCTTCTGTCTAAACTATAGGATGAATCGTGCCCACAGAATATAACTGCCAATGTTTGTGCTGAATAGTACCCCAAAACCTTCCATGAAGACGTGCCTCGTACCAGCCTCCCCGGGGAAAAGTTAGGATAATTAAGACAATAGCGATACCTGTTGAAATGAGGGCGGGTACGATCTGAATTACTGGCTCCGCACACCGGCAGTTACAGTGATACACATGTGTAACATCTGAAAATATAAACGTGAAGGATATTATCATTGTTAATAAATAAATAAATAAATAAAAACCTTTCGAACCCCTCCGGGGCCCCCTGAGTGCGTGGGCCCGTGTGCAGTTACACCTGCTGCACCTGCTATTGGACAGCAGTCATCCTATGCCTAACCCTTTCATACTCTCTAAGAATGTTCACCTACAATCCTGCACTTGCTAGACTTTTCTAGAATTAGGTTCTGCATTATCATATTGAAATTTCTAGCACCTTGTAGACAATATTATCATAGCATCAAAGGGTATGAATACTTTTAAATTAGCATTTAAAGTTTTGAAAAAAAAGTTGCTGAAATAAATACTTGTAGACATCTGTTTCTTGTAACTTTTTTTCCTCATCCACAAAAGCAAAACTTTTACTACAAAAGATTTTTCCTAAAATTCTTTGTTTTTCGAGAAATTTCTAGAAATTATACATTTCCACTGGGGTATGTAAACTTATGACTACAACTATATAATACATGGATGAAGGCTATATTTGCATCCCGAGCCATTAAAAAAGGCATAATACCACAGTAGTGACGTCAAAAAGTGATAATTCCTCTAGAGGAAACTATACTTGAACTTTGACCCATTCGACTCCTCGAGACCATCACTTTCATTCAAACGCAAAAATGTCTCGTTTTCAATCACTCGACAACACCCACAGTACAGAAATGTTCATTAGTGAAAATAATCGATTATAGTCTTTGTGTTCAGGTGTCTTAAAGAAATGATTCCTATTTGACGATGCGGATTGAGTCCTGAGTGTGCTCACTCCTCTTAATACGGGACATAAACTTTGGACAAAAGGCTGTCGAATAAACTTTATACAAGCTCTCTGATTGCTCCAGTAAAAACCCAACTGTATAAATGGGTAATTGTATGTAAAAATAATGTGATATCTTGTAACAATTGTAAGTCGCCCTGGATAAGGGCGTCTGCTAAGAAATAAATAATAATAATAATAATAATAATAATAATAATAATAATAATAATAAAATGAGAATACATTTAAAAAGTGATGTAAATGACTAACACAATTTTAAAATTAAAAAGCATACCCCATTGAAACACATTTTCCTTAAAAATACGTTATTTTTTGCAGTTCATTATCTTCCCAGTTTATTTCACCGTTCCTGAATTATCAAAACAAAAATTATATTTAAGATTTTTTAATATTGACTTAATGTACGTTGTTATTATTCATTAAATTCACTTGCAATTTGAACCTGAACATCCGTTTATTGTGTTTTTTTATTACAGACACTAATATCCCATGTATTATAAAAAAAAATAGATGAGCTTCAGTGAGTTAAAGGAAATTCCATCTCGGGTTTCTGTGACAGTTTATATATATATATATATATATATATATATATATATATATATATATATATAGTGCTATGTAGGATATATATATATTTTTTAATTGGCACTAGGACGTTTCCGTAGGATAGGGAGTTTGCTGCTAGATGACTTCATTCAGATGACTTGCTCACTTAATATATTTACATACAGTAGAGATGCGAGAATTATTGATGCCTGTGCCACACCCCTTCCTTACCGAGCCCCGCCCCTTCCTTACCCAGCCCCGCCCTGATGTGGTTGCTCCTGGTGTTGTGTAATATTCTGTATCCCATAAAATTCTGCATCTCCTGCTGATTGTACTTTATGAAATCAGGTGCTCTTGATTCATCTTCCGCACTTTCGCCACGGTTTGTTTTGTTGGAATCCCAAAGAGAACACTTTGTTCTTATGTTAAGGTTAGGTTAAGGGTGAGAGTTAGCCTAGGATTTGTAATGTTAAGGTTAGGTTAAGGGTGAGGGTTAGGCTAGGATTTGTAATGTTAAGGTTAGGTTAAGGGTGAGGGTTAGGCTAGGATTTGTAATGTTAAGGTTAGGTTAAGGGTGAGAGTTAGCCTAGGATTTGTAATGTTAAGGTTAGGTTAAGGGTGAGGGTTAGGCTAGGATTTGTAATGTTAAGGTTAGGTTAAGGGTGAGGGTTAGGCTAGGATTTGTAATGTTAAGGTTAGGTTAAGGGTGAGGGTTAGGCTAGGATTTGTAATGTTAAGGTTAGGTTAAGGGTGAGGGTTAGGCTAGGATTTGTAATGTTAAGGTTAGGTTAAGGGTGAGGGTTAGGCTAGGATTTGTAATGTTAAGGTTAGTTAAGGGTGAGGGTTAGGCTAGGATTTGTAATGTTAAGGTTAGGTTAAGGGTGAGGGTTAGGCTAGGATTTGTAATGTTAAGGTTAGGTTAACAGTGAGGGTTAGGCTAGATTTGCATTATTACAGTATAATGTTTTTTACTAATCAAAAACCACTTGATTGCATATAGCACAATAAGCAGGGGATGCAGAATTGTATGGGGATGCAGAATATCACACAACACCAGCACCACTCTGTAATGAAACACACACACACACACAGACTTGTTTCAGTTGGGTTCTTGTTAAATAATGAACACACAGGAAGAGAACAAGCAGTCACATCTGCAATGCGTTACAGAAAATACAAATCGATCATTTGTTTACAAAGAAAATAAATTAAAACCATTAAATATTATTATTAGTATTAGCAGTAGTAGTTCTGATCCAGTGCATTAGTCAAAGTGGATCCGAGCTGCATATGAACTTTGGTCCAGTCCATCGATAGGGGGTCTGGAATGTCAGCCGTTTCTTAAAAATGAAAAAACATCTTACTTGAATGTGCAATATCTTCATTCTCCTAATTGTAAAGAATATAAAACATGTAATTCACTTTCACCACTACATTTCTGTGAGATTGTATTCGTGTTGTCTCATTCAATAGTCTAAAAAGTGTGTGTGATTGTGTGTGACGATGTTTAAAGAGAGTATGGACACTTCTGAGGAAATGCACTCCACTTTGTATTGCATGTGTATTATTATGATTATGATTATTATTATTATTATGATTATTATTATTATGATTTCTTTTCAGAATTAAATATTTTTGGGTTAAAATGTACACCCACTACTCACCAGTTTAACCCTTTCATGCATGAAATATTGAAAAGAGCTGAAAAAGTAGCTTTGGACACATAATAAATCTAGTTTTCATTGTTCCCATATAAAGACTAGAAGAGAGTTTTTATCTGTCCCCATGAGGTCGCTGTGCATGAAAGGGTTAAACAGAAAACATACTGTGTCAGCCTGTGTTCAGGAACCCACATTCAAGGGCATTTACTAAGCATCGAAAACCAGGCCCAGGTTTGGCGTGCGTTTGCGTATTTACGAGCATGCACATGTTACAGAGTATGTGTTTGTGTGAGAGGGAGGAAGTGCTGTGTGTGTGCGTGTGTGAGTGTGCGTGCGTACGTGAGTGTGTGTGTGAGAGAGAGGGAGTAATTGCTGTGTGTGTGAGTGTGCATGAGTGTGCATGCGTACGTGAGTGTGTGTGTGTGTGTGTGAGAGAGGGAGTAAGCTCTCTGTGCGTGTGTGTGTGCGTGCGTGCGTGTGTGCATGAGAGGGAGTAAGAGCTGTGTGCGTGCGTGACAGGGACTAAGTGCTGTGTGTGTGAGTGTGCGTGCGTGAGAGGGATAAAGCTCTGTGTGTGTGTGTGTGCGTGTGTGTGGACACATTAGAGTTTGTGAGTAAATGTGACCTCCAACACTGTACACCAAAGGTGAATCTGAAATCGGAAAGACACTTCTGTCAAAATGTTTTTAGGTTTTAACTAATTCCTTTGACTCAAGGGGTCAATTGCAGCGTACCAGTGACTTGGTCCATGTTGAGTTGACTAAAATATGGAGTATAAAATCCTGCATAGCTGTACAAACCTAATCCGGATTGCAGCGCACCAAACACACGATCACGGGAATTAGTTTAACTGATCGGAACAAGTTAGACCGATAATGAAGACTAACCTGCAGCTCTGGACAAACGTTTCGCATCGCCCTCTAGAAATGACACGCTGTGCTTCATAAAGTCAAATGTTATGTTAACATATTAAATTACATACACTGCTTTCTAGTTTTACCATATACTTAACAAAAAATGGACAAATTGAAAAATCTATCATGAAATTCTGGACTACTATTATGGGTTCCGGTAGGCTTTTTGTAGTTTTGTTTGCATTTGTTTGTTTTATCGTTTTGTAGTTTCTTTGATTACATGATGTTAAATAAAAGATCTCAATTAGGTTCATATCTTTTTTTTTTTTTTTTTAATAATGTCTCAATCCTAAAATTCTAGCTGATGCTAAACATTTGGCCCTAGCTGTATGAAACCTTCTTTACTCTGATATGCAGAATCCAGCATCAGATAAATATACAAAGAGATCCCGGTAAAAAAAGTATTTTTGTGCACATTTCAAACTGGCAGATCATACTTGTTTTTTAATCTGCCCACATTGCTGCATAGGCAGATTATTGTTTATACTTAAAGCAGATTAACTGAAATGATATTGCATTAAACTGAAAACGGTATCAAATGTCATAAAAAAAAGTTTATTTTAAATGTAGGGTCTGTATATACCTTATTGTGCAAGACTTTATTCTCAAGGATCTGACTGCCCGAACGTGACGGGTATATGAAATGTACAGAATAAAGTTTTCAGATGTACTTGTCATTTCAGGGGAAAAATGCAGAAAAAGTAAGCAGTAAATGATTAGGACGAGCAAGCGTACTAAATTAGTTAGTCTCATCCTTCACAGTACTGAGTTAATCCACTTGAACAGGATCATCAGGAATCTGATTTGGCACGCTGCTGCAATCGGGATCTTGTTTAGTCTGATTTAGCAGATGATCCACCTGTGATGATTCACTTCTGGTACGCTGCAATTGGGATTAGCAGGTCTACTAACTTTGGTCCAATCAAGTGAACTAAACACTCTAATCAAAACACATCAAGTGGACACAGTTTTGTACGCTGCAATTGACCCGAGGTTTTCAAGTTATGGATCATCTGAAGAACAAAATATAAACACACACCCTAACAAATAAAGTCTCTCAATTCGCCAGGAGAACGGAACGGCTTGTTGATCTGGAAGCATTAGGATCTGTTTTTTTTCCGCTCTCTCAAAGCCCTGAGGTCGCTGAGCAGCAGTTTCTGAACAGAAGGAATGATTTGCAGTGATCCCGGTTCTTATTATTGCATGTAGATCACTGTGTCTGACAAACCCAGACAGTCCCACTGGAACCTTTCACAGTGCTTGTCCTCTGGAAATCCCTGGTAAGCACAGTGCCGCCATGATTACATCAAAGGAAACAGCGTACAGCACAGCGTCAATGTGGATCCTTCAAAACCTTTGTTCGTTTGTTTGATTTTATACACAAACAGCAAGTCTCCCTTCTATGCCAGGACCCAGTGCTCTTCTGATTGGCTGTTGGCCATTTCCTGCCAAACGGGTCTTGGTTGTGATTGGGCAATTTAAAAAAACAAGCGATGTCCAGTTTGGTTTTGGGACGATGTTGTATCACTTCCTGATCTGCAATTTCATTGGAAGCGAAATCCCGTACAAATGTCTTCAATATAAAAAATTTAAATTGAGACCAGCTCAGTATAAAGACGGGCCCCCTGTCCCTTCTGAGGACAGTCCAATGCCCCTCTATTAGGACCGGCTAACTCAGTCCCTTTTGGTAGAGAGGGGTTGCTGTATAATTCCTTGGTGGCGCGAAAGTGAAGAGAGCGATTGTTGGAAAGCCACGGCAGAGCGGTAGGGAGAGCGAAGCAGCGTTTGGTTTGGTTGTCTCTGCAGTAGCTGGGCCCTGTCTGAATCAGCAGAGAGAGTTGCCGTGGCGATGTCGGAATGTCAAGAGGTCATGCCCGGGGAGTGTTCGGGTTCGGGAACAGAGCAGGCTGTGATGAAATCCATTCCCCGCCTCACACTGCAGGAGAACAAGGAGAAAGAGGGGAAATGAGCAACACTGCACAAATACCCAGAGCTTGAGAAGTGACACAGAAATAGGAGAAGCAGGCCCTTGTTCTCAGAAAGAGAGGCAGGGGGTTGTAAAGGTTTGCAGCTGCAGTGTCTGTGCAGGTCGCGGGTACCTTGTGCATATGGAGGCGATTCTGCCACAGGCCAGCAAAGAGAAAGAGAGAAAAAGACATTCAGCTAAATGGATTCAACAGCATCACACAGCATCATTGCCTTTCTAACCCTCTCCCTCTCTCTCACCCTCTCTCGCAGTATCATCACTGCTCCTTCCCAATAACCCTTCTGCCCTTCCTTGTTCCTACCTCTCCCCTCTCTCCTGCCTCTTCCCTTCCTCACCTCCCTCACTCCCTCCTTCCCCTCTCCCCTCCTTCCCCTCTTCTACCTCTCCCCTCTCTCCTGCCTCTTCCCTTCCTCACCTCCCTCACTCCCTCCTTCCCCTCTCCCCTCCTTCCCCTCTTCTACCTCTCCCCTCTCTCCTGCCTCTCCCGTCCTTCCCCTCTCGCCCGCCTCTCCTACCTCTCCCCTCCCTCCCCCATTGCTCCCCCTCTACCCTCCCTCTTCTCTCATACCTCTCCCTCTACCCTAACCTCCCTTTCTCCAACCTCTCCCGCTCTCCCTCTCCAATCTCTCCTCTCTCTGTTCCCTCTCTCCCCCTCTCCCTGACTACACTGCCTGTGTGTGATTAGTGAGATCAGGCTGGTATGAACAGAAATAACCACACTGCTGCACTAACCTCCCAGGATCCAGGTGACCTGAACAGGCCTCTGAGTTAAATCTCTCCCTCCCTCCCTGCTTCACTTTTCTGCTCTTACTCTCCATCTCCCTCTTGTTCTCAAATGCAAATTACAAGTCAACCAAACACACCTACTACTACTACTACTACTACTAATAATAATAATAATAATACAATATTGCTGTGTGTTTTAATGTGGTGGTTGCCATGGGTTACCTGTTTCCGGGTGACAACAGGAAGCCCTGCCCTTCAGCAGGCTGTCTGGTTTCTCATGGCGATAAGAGTGGGGTCGACCACAAACACAGGGGCCACGCTTCTCACAGCAGCTGAGAGAGGGAGAGGGAGAGAGGGGGGAGAGGGAGAGAGATAAGGAGAGAGAGAGAGGGAGGGAGAGGTAGATATTAGTCAATAAAACTACTGAGCTGATTTTGTGTCTGTGTTGCTGTGTGTGTTGTACTGTGTTGTGTTGTGTTGTGTTCATGGACACTGAGGTCGTGTCCTGTGTTGTTTTATTTTTGCATCATCAATGCTGATGCTCATGTAAAAATTCTGGTAAAGTACAAAAGACTCCTTCATTTTCTCTGTTGCTTTGCTGTGTAACACAGATTGGATTTGAATAGTCAATACCGCGCAGTCATATAAATACTGCAGCTAGAGCTGGAAGGCTCTGTGTGGCCTCGGGAGAATGGCAGCTCTGGTCCTGATGCTGGCTGTGTTGTAGATACTCACTGCAGCAGCACACACAGCAGGATGAGCAGCACACTCCCCACCACCCCCCCCACCAGCACGGAGGCGATGGTCTGCTGCTTCTGATCGGCCGCGACCACGGCGAGGAGGTCAGCATGTTCACAGCGGGAGCCCATGAACCCGGGGGGGCACCTGGGGGGGGGGCAACGGCAGGCTGGTTAATACAGTTTACATCATCACAGCAATAAAGAATCACAAACTGAATTGAACTGAGAGGGGGACAGACAAAGACAGAGGTCTCAGGACTCAGAGACGCACAGACAGACAGATAGAAGTGCTGCACAAACAGATCAGTCGAGTTCTCCACGGGAATCGTCTGTTTCTTCACTCTTTTCACTTGGAATGGCAAATCAGCCCGATCGACACCAGCGACCCTCACCTGTGGAGAGCTTGATCTGAATAATCGGTTTGTGCAGACAGAGACAGGCAGGCAGGCAGGCAGGCAGAGACAGGCAGGCAGTACACACAACCAGCTGGATACGCAGTCATACAGATATAGATGGACACACAGAGAGACAGACACACAGTGGGAAGGACACACAGAGAGATAGACACACAGCGGGACGGACAGACAGTGGTATGGCACACAGAGGGATGGACACACAAAGGGATGGACACACACAGAGCCAGACACACACAGGGACGGGCAGGTCTCTTACACACAGGCTGGCATCTTCTCCTGCACCAGGAATCTGCAGGCTCCCTGCAAACAGAACTGGCTGTGCGAGTCGGGACAGTCCTCAAAGTGAGAGTGCACTGCGGCGGCCTGGTGGGGTGCTGAGAGTGGGGGGGAGTTGGTTAGTGTCACCCTCAATGTTCAGAACACTGAGTCTAGGGTGTCCTTTACTGTAGAAGAGGTCTCCTCTCATGAGTGAAATATATTAATATAAACCAGGCCTGGGGCCAGTTACAATTACAATGCAATTTTGTTCAATTACAATTATGATTAGAATTACACACAGACTCACACACACACTGACTCTCGCACACACACACTCCCTCTCGCACACACACACACACACACTGACACACACACACTGACTCTTGCACACATACACTCTCACACACACACACTGACTCTCGCACACACACACTCCCTCTCGCACACACACACACACACTGACACACACACACTGACTCTTGCACACATACACTCTCGCACACACACACTGACACACACACTGACTCTTGCACACACACACTGACACACACACACACGCTGACTCACACACACACTCTTTGAGACACACACAGACACCCCATATCTTGAGCTCTCAGCCCATGGCTTTGAGCTAACAGTGAATCCCACACACACACACACACTGACAGTGAATCCCACACACACACACTGACAGTGAATCCCACACACACACACTCACACACACACACTGACAGTGAATCCCACACACACACACACACACACTCACATTGAATCCCCCACACACACACACACACTGACAGTGAATCCCCCCCCCCCCCCCACACACACACTCACAGTGAATCCCCCACACACACACACACACACACACACACACACACACACACACACTCACAGTGAATCCCACACACACACACACACTGACAGTGAATCCCCCACACACACACACACTGACAGTGAATCCCACACACACACACACACTGACAGTGAATCCCACACACACACACACTGACAGTGAATCCCACACACACACACACACACACACACACACTGACAGTGAATCCCACACACACACACACAATGACAGTGAATCCCACACACACACACACTCACAGTGAATCCCACACACACACACACTGACAGTGAATCCCACACACACACACACTGACATTGAATCCCACACACACACACACACACACTCACAGTGAATCCCACACACACACACACACTCACAGTGAATCCCACACACACACACACACACACACACACAGTGACAGTGACTCACACACACACACACACTGACAGTGAATCCCACACACACACAGTGACAGTGACTCTCACACACAGAGCCAATCTTCATCCTCGTTCATTAAAACACTGTTTAAATGAACGGGTTCAAGACACTCCTCACTTTAGAAACAGCTTTAATACAAACAGTACAGTTATAATTGTGTGAGGAATCCGTCAGTCACAGTAAGGATTTGTCAATTCATTACACTCTATTGCCCTGTGTGCGTCCCGCAGATAGAACACAGGGTGTGTGTGTCAGTGTGTGTCAGTGTGTGTGTGTGTGTGTGAGAGTGTGTGTGTGTGCGAGTGAGTCAGTGTGTGTGTGTGTGAGAGAGTGTGTGTGTGTGAGAGAGTTAGTGTGTGTGTGTGTGTGCGAGTGAGTCAGTATGTGTGTGTGTGTCTCACTGTGTGTGTCTGTCTGTCTCTCTGTGTGTGTGTGTGTCTCTGTGTCTGTCTCAGTGTGTGTGTGTCTGACTCTGTCCAGTGTGTGTGTGTGTGTCTCTCTGTGTCTGTCTCTATCTAAGTGTGTGCGTGTGTCAGTGTGTGTGTGTCTGTCTCTCCGTGTGTGTGTCTCTGTCTCAGTGTGTGTGTGTCTCTCTGTGTCTGTCTCAGTGTGTGTGTCTATCTCAGTGTGTGTGTGTGTGTCTGTCTCTATCGCAGTGTGTATCTGTGTCAGAGTGTGTGTGTGTGTTTCTGTCGCAGTGTGTGCGTGTCATTGTGTGTGTCTGTCTCTATCGCAGTGTGTATCTGTGTCAGAGTGTGTGTGTGTGTGTGTTTCTATCTCAGTGTGTGTGTGTCACTGTGTGTGTGTGTGTGTGTGTGTTTCTATCTCAGTGTGTGCATGTCATTGTGTGTGTATGTGTGTGTGTTTCTATCTCAGTGTGTGCGTGTCATGGTTTGTCTGTGATATCAGATCCACTTTCCCTGACGCAGGCACAGTGACTAACTCTCTGAATCTCTTTCCTGGAATCAGTGACTGATTGTCTAGGAGCCCCCTCCTCCCCACCCCCCTCCTCGAGTTGACTCACCTGAGAGCCAGGTGTGTGTGGGGGGGGGGCTCCTAGACACTCAGTCACTGGCTGTGACAATGAGAGTGGGGGTGCCTTACACACTTCAAAAGATGTGAATTCATGAAACTGGCCCCTCTCTTTCTTTGTCTGCTCCTCCGCTGAGATCTCTGAATCACTGGCAATTCTGCTGCTTTCAGCACTGGAGCACACAAACTCACACACTGACTGCCACACACTGGGGATTTCCTATTCTAAACTGCAGATGGGTTTGAGGATCACCACAAACGAAAGTTAAGTTGAAAGTGCATTTCCAAAATGATTTTCCCTGCTTGAAATACATGTTTAAAGCTGGACTGTATCCCTAATAAGCACACCATGTCTTTTATGCAGTACTGACAATTACACAGCTGACAGCAAACTGCTCTGGGACTGATACTGCAGGAGTGGCGGGTGGGGACTCACGTTTCAGTGCTGTTGTGTGCTCTGTGGTGTTCTCCAGACTGTGGATGACAGCAAGCAGGAACCCTAGAACAAGAGAGAGTGAGTGAGAGTGACAGTGGAGAAGTCAGAGAGAGAGAGAGAGAGTGGAGGAGTCGGAGAGAGAGAGAGAGAGAGAGAGAGTGGAGGAGTCGGAGAGAGAGAGAGAGAGAGAGAGAGAGAGAGAGAGAGAGATAGAGTGGAGGAGTCAGAGAGAGAGAGAGAGCTTATGAATGTGATAGCATACCAAAAATTCCCCTTGTGGCTAAGTGTTTTCATTCCACTATATTTAAGTAATTGAAAAGGGGAAGGAAGGGTAGGGAGAGGGATGAGGAAGGAGAGAGACGTGAGTACAGTCTGACCATTCACCCTGTGAAAGGAGCGCTTGTTTGCATTCACAGGATTACTGTAGGGACTTACCTGAGAGACTTAATTAGACCAGGAAAAACAACACACACACAATCTATGCTCAGTGAACAACACTGTTTGAGGGATGTGGTAAACAAACTGGACTGAAACACAGCCTGTTACGCAAGCGAGGACAGAACTATGGAAGGACAGTGAAAGAGAAGCCAAAAAAACGTTTACTAATGCAAAAAATCAAGAAGCGTAATAGGGGTGAAGATCCGAAAGACATTCCAGTGGAAACATTTGTCATTGAGCTGATTGAGTTACTTCCAGTGGTTCTAAATGGAGCACCATTGATAGTTACAACTTCGTTTTGTGATGCTGCAGTTTTACTTCAATAGGCTTTTAAAAAAAAACAAAACCACACTAAAAAGATACCTGCTTTTGAAGTCAGAGCCAGCTCTTCAAAGAGATTGAACAGGGGATCCTGAACAGCTGCTCCTGTATTATAAAAACAAGGCGTGCACCGGGCTGTGCGCTGACGTCACAAAAGCCAAGCCAGACCAGCCTGAGAACACAAGACTGACACTACAACACTATTCAATGCAACTCCAGACAATGCAATCCCGCTGAGATCTCTCATGCTTTCATATGCGAGTAACCCTAGAACCAACAGAAGCACTAATGAAACCAACAGAAGCACTAATGAAACCAACAGAAGCACTAATGAAACCAACAGAAGCACTAATGAAACCAACAGAAGCACTAATGAAACCAACAGAAGCACTAATGAAACCAACAGACGCACTAATGAAACCAACAGACGCACTAATGAAACCAACAGAAGCACTAATGAAACCAACAGAAGCACTAATGAAACCAACAGACGCACTAATGAAACCAACAGATGCACTAATGAAACCAACAGAAGCACTAATGAAACCAACAGAAGCACTAATGAAACCAACAGAAGCACTAATGAAACCAACAGAAGCACTAATGAAACCAACAGAAGCACTAATGAAACAAACAGAAGCACTAATGAAACCAACAGACGCACTAATGAAACCAACAGAAGCACTAATGAAACCAACAGAAGCACTAATGAAACCAACAGAAGCACTAATGAAACCAACAGAAGCACTAATGAAACCAACAGAAGCACTAATGAAACCAACAGAAGCACTAATGAAACCAACAGACGCACTAATGAAACCAACAGACGCACTAATGAAACCAACAGACGCACTAATGAAACCAACAGAAGCACTAATGAAACCAACAGAAGCACTAATGAAACCAACAGACGCACTAATGAAACCAACAGATGCACTAATGAAACCAACAGAAGCACTAATGAAACCAACAGAAGCACTAATGAAACCAACAGAAGCACTAATGAAACCAACAGAAGCACTAATGAAACCAACAGAAGCACTAATGAAACCAACAGACGCACTATTGAAACCAACAGACGCACTAATGAAACCAACAGAAGCACTAATGAAACCAACAGACACACTAATGAAACGTATAGAAACAAAACGTATGATCCGGTCTTAAATTAACTGCTATTTTTTTTTTTAAAGGAGGAAAAAAGAAATATAATTAGGCATTGTTGTCTGCTTCCCTTATAAAGGTTTATCCCAGTATTTCTGCACAGCGTTTTTGCAGTTTTACCCTGCATTTAGCACAGTTTGTCATGTTTATTCATATGCTTTGCCATACCTCTCTGGGTTTTACAGTGCTTTACCATGCTTTACTACACTTTGTCATGCTTTTACTGTGGTGAACTTGTATAAGGGTCTTAATTGAACTTCAAACTAAATGGCATGCTGTAATATATAAAAGCTGCATCTCCCTGTTTCAGGCACAATGAGCAAGACAGTAAGCCTGGCTGACTTGGATAGAGCACTGAGAGAGATGATACACACACACAGACACACACACACACACACACACACAGACACACACACACACACACACACAGACACACACACACACACACACAGACACACACACACACACACACACACACACAGACACACACGCGCACACACACAGACACACACAGACACACACACACACACACAGACACACACGCGCACACACACAGACACACACACACACACACACACACACACACACACACACACAGACACACACGCGCACACACACAGACACACACACACACACAGACACACACGCGCACACACACACACACGCACACACAGACACACACAGACACACAGACACACACACAGACACACACACACAGACACACACGCGCACACACAGAGACACACACACAGACACACAGACACACACACAGACACACACACACACACACACACACACAGACACACACACACACACAGACACACACACACACACACACAGACACACACACACAGACACACACGCGCACACACACAGACACACACACACAGACACACACACACACAGACACACACGCGCACACACACAGACACACACACACACACACACACACACGCACACACACACACACACGCACACACAGACACACACAGACACACACACAGACACACACACACAGACACACACGCGCACACACAGAGACACACACACAGACACACACACAGACACACACACACAGACACACACACGCACACACACACGCACACACACACACACAGAAACACACACACACACAGAGACACACACACACACACGTTTGTCTATACAGTCAGTAGGTACCATGGATGATGTCTACACTACGTTTGCAGGATCATGGCCTTTGTAGGTTTGTAGGTTTGATCAGGTTTTCCTACCACCTCATGGGGACTTTTTGCGATCACATATACATTAGATCTGTCTAACAGTTACACATTCACAGGAGAGGATAATACATGGTTGGTTATCTTCCCTGTGTCGTAAACTGTTGAAATCAGATGCATAGATCAGGTTAATTCAGGAGCACACATTTCCGCTCTTTTGAATATGCACGGTCAGATTCCTGTTGGCTTACAAAAGAGCTCTTTGTGTTCTTATGAATGGAGGTGTGTGCACTTGTAAAGTTAGAACTACTATTTCACATACAGGGCAATGCAAGAAAGCAGTTATTATCAGGGTCATGGCCCTCTATTTAAAACACATATTTAAAAGGCTATTTGCTTTGCACAGTGCAAAGACATCCAGCTCCACGTGTTTATATAACTGTACCGCACACTGGAGTGAACATGTATATTGTGTTGGGGTTCAGAGAAAGGGAAAGGAGGTTTTACTTAAAGAAATCAGCTCCCTCTGTGCCAGAAAACACACCTACCAAACAAAACAAACAGAGGGCTCTGAGCGGGACAACACCAACCCGCAGCTCCCACACTCCAGAGCTCATCACACATTAGGAATTGCTAGAACATGCTAGCGCTGCAGGAAGACACAGCACAGCGAGCCTGGACATACGTCAGCCTCGCTGCAGCGGGGTTCAAGGGGAGAAAGCTTGTGTCCCATCAGGGCTTGCTTTCTTGCTGATGACTAAACCAAGGGAAGTATATTAGTATACTGCACACAAGACACCGAGGAGTCATGTGTTAGGGTTCACACACTGCGGGTTTAGATTGAAAGACAGAGGGACTGACTCTGTTAGATGAAAGGGGAGATGGAGTGAATAGGCTGCAAATAGCTTAATCCAGGCTAAAATTACACAAGAGTGTGATCAAGTGTTTATGTGTCACACAGACAACCCTTGGGATTACCTTAAAGGAGGTTCAACAAACCATTTCCTAACCGTTATGAGCACATAATAGATAGATTTCTCAATTGCTTTATATGGGGAAACAATGGCATCACATATATTATTATTAGTTTATTTAGCAGACACCTTTATCCAAGGCGACTTACAGAGACTAGGGTGTGTGAACTATGCATCAGCTGCAGAGTCACTTACAATTACGTCTCACCCGAAAGACGGAGCACAAGGAGGTTAAGTGACTTACTCAATGTCACACAATGAGTCAGTCGCTGAGGTGGGATTTGACCTCCTGGTTACAAGCCCTTTTCTTTAACCACTGGACCACACAGTCTCCTCAGACTAGAGAGTTTTTTTTTATCTGTCCCCATATGAGGTCACCATGGATGAAAGGGTTAAAGAAAAAAAGAAAATCCTAAAGATTGTTTTCTGCATACTGTGGTCTGGTTTAAGGGCTCGTGGTTGTGCTATAAATGTGACCTGTTTATATCCGTCCTCCCACCTCGAATATGTTACAACTGCCTGCTATGCAGCACCTAAAAGCGGGTTTATCTTTCTCTCGATTCTAATGCTAAATCATTTTATCATCTAGTCTACACATGTTAAAGAAAAGATAACCGTATTGTTCTTAAGGGCTCCTCTGAACGCGCATCTCGTGTGTTCCGGAAAGAACCATTGGAATACATATCGAACCAGGCAGGGTTCTGTATAACTCCAAAACAGAACCACCGCGGGCTCAGTAACGGGATGCTGCGTATTTGGAACCTCTAATACGGTTCTGATGGTTCTATATAGAACACTATTTTAATAGTTTCAGAACCAGTTTTGGACCTCATTACAATCCGTTCTGAGCGACTGTATTCTGAAGTAAAACGCGTTTATTTTCGCTCCCTGGTATAAGGTGGTCTGCCTCCTGATTATATATACTCGTGGTAACATCAATCCCTTGCATTCATAATACGGGGTATTATTACGAGTCTAAGGAGTGGACAGTCTGCATGAAAACGGGGTTCGTTTTAAAAAGTGGTTAAACGGTGCTGGTACACAATACACCGCTCGACTGTTTAATATAATCAAAGCGTCATAGAAAAACAATGAAAACCCGTTTATAACAGAGGCTGGCACGTTTCTAAAAGCGACCTTATTAAATTACAGTGACCTGACGGCGTGGGGTTGGGTATTTAGGGGTCAATTGTGACCGCATCACGTAATTATCACATTATTAAAATCAGGGATGACATTCTCAACACAAAAGTGCAGGTATATGCGCAGCCGGGTGTAAACGTTACAAAAATGAACCCAGTTTGAGTACCAATGAATAATTACTTCTAAAATGTATAGATATCGGTAGACGACGTTTTTAAATACAAAATAAGTCTTAAAAAATAACTGATCAGATATAACCAATTCACCATAAACAAAGAAGCTGAAGATACTAAAAGCACTGTATCCTCTGCATGTATCACTGTCATGTGCTGTAATATAACACTTAAACCATAAATGACGCGCACTGAGACATATTACACTGTGCAGTGACTGAGAGGGAGGTTTGTTTCAAGATATCTTAAAAAAGAATTGATATTATAAAGAAAACTGCTGTAATAAAAACGATACAAAACGGTCTTAGTCAAACAATGCATAATAGAGGCTGACATTCTTAATGTATCAGGCAGTACTAAACATTGGGTCCTTGATTTGGTCAGTTTAATCTGCATTCTCTGAACTCTTCCCATACTTTCCCTGGCCACGCTACCACGATAGCCTGGATTAGAACATACATCCCTCTTATTGAAAACATTTTCACACTCGGAAATAAAAGTTCCAGCTAGACTTTTTGTATAATTAATTACTAGGAGTGTCATTATTTCTCTCCCAGAATGGTCAATCAACTTCTGAATCATTAATCAAATTGATTTACGAAGCGTTAGCACGACAAAACAACGTAGCTGGCGTGGACACAAGCATTTTTATCTCGCACACAACTGAACTCGCGTCGATTAGCAGTCCCGGGGAGAGGCATCGTGCACTGCATCCTATTCTGGGGGGGCTGGATAGTGTACCCGCGCTGCCTTTTCTCTTCGGGCAACGACTAGAATGCAAAATTCTATCAAACAAAGCAATGACCATTGGACTGCATGTCACCAGCATGTTAATTCATTAGGGATCAAACACATACACGGTGTTCTATAGGACTCGTGACACAAACACAGCCGTTCGGTTCTCCGCGTGTCGGAATTAAGGAACCCGCCACGTTCTGTATGGAGATCTTCTCACCCATTCCAGAATAGTCCAGGTAACTCGTTCTAGAACTCTACAGAAGGATGCTCGAATCGTTCCAGAATGTTATGACCCCGGTTCCAGGTAAAGGTACAGTAATACTATTTCAAACGGAATCAGATGCATACAGTACCTGCGTAAGTACGCACGCTGTAAAACCAGATGCATACAAACACAGTGTTGTGCAACAGATTTAACACATCTTGTTGCTTGTTTTAATTGTTCATAAACTCACAAATATAAATACTAAAACGCGTTTGCAATCCGATGCATGAGACTTACAGTGTAGTCTTGTTCCCGTCCCCTCCATGCAATATGATTTCCAAATTGTGTCATTAAAAAAAAAAAAAAACGTATACCGACATACTTTCTGTTAGCTTGGCTTTAGAGCTGGCTAATTAGAACAGAATCTTCAATTCTCAAACGGTCCATCTGAACCATTATAGAACGATTCAGATGACCGATTTACGAGCAACTATAATGTGCGTATGGCACTGCAGAATAACCTAATTCAGCATGGGAACCGAATCAGGGGGAATGGACCGTGATCTATCTATCTATCTATCTATCTATCTATCTATCTATCTATCTATCTACCTGTCTGTCTGTTCAAAGAGGGTATGTAGGATAGCCTGGAGGGACTCGATCTGACCATGCTTGCGCAGAGAAGGTAAAAGTCTTACCGAATAACAGGAAGAGCGCGCCCCCGGCATGGCAGTACATGTTTCGGCTTGAGCGGTTCTTCCCTTGCCCTCGGCGGCTGTGTCAAAGGAATCTGGACCCGGAATGTGACAGCCTGTGTTCTGAAACCGGGGCTCGGTTCGCGGTTATTGCTGGGGTATCTCTTGGGATATGATCGACCAGAGGGAGGGTGCTGAAGTGATAAACAGATTCCCAAAATCGCGGTTCGGTGCTGCTCCAAAAACTAAAATAAACGACAGCGAATCCGAATCATTAAAGATGCTGCAGATGCATTGCCTTGTAATACCCGCTTATGGTATTGAAACTATAGATACACATTTCATGGTTTCTCAGTTATGTTTCCAGTCTCTGGTTTGTTTTATAGTGGTAAATCACCTGCGTTGCCTCCTGCTCTTATTTTCGTGTAGCTGTTCCGCCGATCCCTCAGTGCATGACTTTTCATATGTTATTGTCGCTGGTTATCGTTCCTCTTGGGCGAGCCGGGTTGTTTAAATCTAGTTCTCGGGGGTGGGTCGATTCCCTGTGCGGCTCAGTCGCTTCTCGGCTTCTGTGCTCTCTCGCTGATGAATCTGTGTGTGCGTGTGGTGTGTGTGTGTGTGTGTGTGGGTGTGTGTGTGTGTGTCCATCAGGACCTAAGCAGGTTGTGACCCGACAGGCAGAAATGGTAAAAGCCCTGACTGTGTCACGGTGTGTATCTTTCGCGGTTTACACCGCCTCCCGTCTCCAGCTTGCTTTATTAACGATTTCCGACTCTCCTCCGTGGGAGGTATATGATCGCGCACTGGGATCAGAATGAAACGCCACAATAGGCTTGTGTGTGTGTGAGTCTGTCTCTGTGTGTGTGTATGTGTGTGAGAGTCTGTCTATGTGTGTGTGTGCGAGAGTGTGTGTGTGTGTGTGTGTGTGTGTGTGAGAGAGAGAGAGAGAGAGAGTCGGTCTGTGTCTGTGTGTGAGAGAGAGTCTGTCTGTGTCTGTATGTGTCTGTGTGTGAGAGAGAGAGTCTGTCTGTGTCTGTATGTGTCTGTGTGTGAGAGAGAGAGTCTGTCTGTGTCTGTGTGTGTCTGTGTGTGAGAGAGAGAGTCTGTCTGTGTGCCATTGTCTGTACTTGTGTGTGTCTGTGTGTGTACTGGTGTCTGCTTGTTATTTTCAATTCTTGGGAGGACCTAATGACCTCTTTGCACCACACAAAAACACTTTCTCATTTCTTCATTAATAATACATTATTTTAAGTGAAATGTTAAAAATAAAACATATATAATTCAGAAGTAGAATAAAAAAAATGGAATGGTTTCAGATTTTGTTCTGTTACTTCTAGAAGTAATGTGTGTGTGTGTGTGAGAGAGAGTCTGTGAGAGATTGTGTGTGTGTCTGTCTGTGTGTGTGAGTGTCTGTATGTGTGTGAATGTATGTGAGAGTCTGTCTGTCTGTGTGTGTGTGTCTGTTTGTGTGAGAGAGACTGTGTGTGAGAGTCTGTCTGTGTGTGTGTGTGTGTCTGTTTGTGTGAGAGAGACTGTGTGTGTGAGTCTGTCTGTGTGTCTGTCTGTGTGTCTGTCTGTGTGTGTGTGTTATTTCTGGATGTATAGTAATTGTTTGGAATTATTTTATTGCTGTATTGTTATTTTATTGAATATGGTTTACCTCAGCCTCTCTTTGTATTGATGCTGTAGTATTGAGACGTACCTGTGCTGGCCCTGCCTGGGGGCACAAAGTGAATAAACTAAACTAATCAGCTAAAATACAGTCTTAAATAATAATTCTGTACTTCAGGACTTGACCAGGTTTTCATGGTCTAGATTGAATAATTAAGGACCTCGCTGGAACAAACACCTGTACTACATTTTTGGCTCCATTTCAAAATTGCCTTTTTAAAACTGCCTGTGGTGTTACTGTGGTCGACCGTGCAGTTTATTGTATTAATACCGCCCCCTTGTGGCAGATAATAAAGCTATTCATAATTTAATTATACCTGTTAAACCGGAGCGGAGCTCTGGGTCCAGAGTTATCATCTTTAGATTAGATGTATTTAAAGTATATCACATCAATATAGGCGAGACATTGTTTTACATATTGCCTATATACATTAATAATCAAGCAAAAAAAAGTAATTGTTAAACTGAAAACTCACTATTTTAATAACTGCAGAGAGGAGAGAGACAGAGATTGAAAAAAAAAGCTGGTTTTTGCAATTTTCTTTAAGACAAATCGATAGAATTTTTTCTAAGACAACTGAGGTTAATCTGAAATTGCAGGTTTTTCAATGACACCCTCAATTACACAGAATAACAGACCAAAAATTGCAGAAAGCAGACTGAGACCCATAGAATAGTACCACAGTGTGCTAACTACATCCTTGCTGAATGATCTTCAGTGGCCATGCAGACAGACAGTTGTACTGCTATGACAAAGCGATAAGTGTATGTCACATAGAAAAAAAATGCATATCCCTGTCAGTCCCAAAGGCATGGCATCACACAGGCTTTGATAGAGAGCCGAGAAAGCAGGTGTTCAGTGGACAGGTGCTTCCTTCTGCATTCACGACTGCACAGGGCTGGTCAACATTTCTTCCTGGAGTGTGATGTTCGGTAAGTCCTCAGGGTGCAGTAAGTTTGCCAAGCTGTTCACTCGCCTTTTCACATGCCTTACCAGCCAGTTGCCACTGCAAGGATTGGGTCGCTGGCTGACTGTGTTTAATCAGCTCTAACTGCGGGAAATCGAGCGCATGACCTGGATTGCTAAGAGTTTCTCCATCATTGAGCCAACGAAGGATTGATGTGTTCTCTCCAGAAATGATGAAAACATTGAAGTTATATGCTTAGTTTCTTCTGTCATAGCTTTCCAATCGTAAAAAAAACACTACACAGAGACAGAGAGAGAAACTTGCTCCCGTGGGGGTCGATTACTGCACTGCCCAGGGCATTCTTGAAATACGATTGCGCCACAGTGCATGAGAGGAGGGCTTCCCCTTCCTCACTTTGATTAACCTGTAGCAATATCATCTGAGATGAATCTTCTCTATAATTGTTCTATTATTTTTCAGCTTTGCTGAGTGGATGAGATGCATGTAAAACTGCTGAAACAAAACACAATCACGCTGTCTGTCTCACTGTCAGCCTCTGCATGAGAGCCAGGTCAGGACTTGCAGTCTGTCTCACTGTCAGCCTCTGCATGAGAGCCAGGTCAGGACTTGCAGTCTGTCTCACTGTCAGCCTCTGCATGACAGAGCCAGGTCAGGACTCGCAGTCTGTCTCACTGTCAGCCTCTGCATGACAGAGCCAGGTCAGGACTCGCAGTCTGTCTCACTGTCAGCCTCTGCATGACAGAGCCAGGTCAGGACTCGCAGTCTGTCTCACTGTCAGCCTCTGCATGAGAGCCAGGTCAGGACTTGCAGTCTGTCTCACTGTCAGCCTCTGCATGACAGAGCCAGGTCAGGACTTGCAGTCTGTCTCAATGTCAGCCTCTGCATGAGAGCCAGGTCAGAACTTGCAGTCTGTCTCACTGTCAGCCTCTGCATGACAGAGCCAGGTCAGGACTTGCAGTCTGTCTCACTGTCAGCCTCTGCATGAGAGAGCCAGGTCAGGACTCGCAGTCTGTCTCAATGTCAGCCTCTGCATGACAGAGCCAGGTCAGGACTTGCAGTCTGTCTCACTGTCAGCCTCTGCATGAGAGCCAGGTCAGGACTTGCAGTCTGTCTCAATGTCAGCCTCTGCATGACAGAGCCAGGTCAGGACTTGCAGTCTGTCTCAATGTCAGCCTCTGCATGACAGAGCCAGGTCAGGACTTGCAGTCTGTCTCACTGTCAGCCTCTGCATGAGAGCCAGGTCAGGACTTGCAGTCTGTCTCACTGTCAGCCTCTGCATGAGAGCCAGGTCAGGACTTGCAGTCTGTCTCACTGTCAGCCTCTGCATGAGAGCCAGGTCAGGACTTGCAGTCTGTCTCACTGTCAGCCTCTGCATGACAGAGCCAGGTCAGGACTTGCAGTCTGTCTCAATGTCAGTCTCTGCATGACAGAGCCAGGTCAGGACTTGCAGTCTGTCTCAATGTCAGTCTCTGCATGACAGAGCCAGGTCAGGACTTGCAGTCTGTCTCACTGTCAGCCTCTGCATGAGAGAGCCAGGTCAGGACTTGCAGTCTGTCTCACGGTCAGTCTCTGCATGACAGAGCCAGGTCAGGATTTCTCACTTTCCCCTCTTTTAGGTCATAAGTCACAGTTTAAGAGACCTGTAATGTGAAAATAAATGTCATTTGTGATTCCAATGAAAAATGAAGCAGGTGTAACTGCTGGGAGTGTGATGCATCACCGTTACTTTAGCTCGCTCACTGCAGTACGTCACACCAGTGGAGCACAGGGACCATCTGTATTTGTATTCCACGAGAGAAATGGCACCATGACCTACTCTTACCTTAACAGAAAAAGAGAACACACATTGTCTTTCTGCCACTCCAAGATTAACAGAGTACCATATAGAGGGAAATGCACTCAAGGCGCGAACATCTGCCCTGGACAGCAGCATCTCCGGTGCAGGTGGAGCCTGAAAGCAGCGCGTCATGTTGCACAGAATAAGCCTTGCTTATAAAACAGCGCGTGAAGAGAACTCGCAACAGCACCACCACACTATAGCAAATTCGGCACCTAATGGAGTGGACAGCGCGGTGCTGTCTGGAGAAGAGAACGGGGATCGGCGTGGAACAAGTGCAGACTGTGAATCTCTAAAGAGGAAGAAAGGATATACTGACTATAACGTAGCGCTACTGTAAAGCGCCCATGCAAGGAGGATCAGGTTGTGTGGAGTATTTGCTATGAACTCATGTATTTATTCCTATTTATACTTGCAGAACACGGCGGTTCACACAATTGTTTGCGCAGATACAGGGATTTAAACACTGTGCTCGTTCGGCATTATCAAAATGAATCATAATAATATAATGAACCGTCACGGCATGGATTAATTCTACGATAGCGCGCCGCTGCCACCCCCTTTGTTTAACCGGGGGTCCGGTAGTTCTTGATATATTTTTAGTATAAAGGAGGAGAGCGTGTGAAATTACGTCACAAAGACACCATGTACAGCAACTCAGGGCAAACTGTTCATTAATGCACAATTAATTAAAGCAGGACAATTAGCGATCCTAGAACCATACCAATAGAGTAGACTAATTAAGTGAAGTTAATAATTTGCTGTGCAATGGGTAAGAGAAGGGGCAGACACACCCACTACAGACCTGTGCAGGGTAAGAATGAATCAATAAACAAATCATTAGTGAACTTAAACCTCAATACAATCATAAGCCATAATAAATAATACACAACCCACAACAAAAGGGCTCATTGAACCACAAGTAGTCCAATTAAATAACTACTAATACCTACTAATAAACTCAAACACACAAAAATAACCCCCCACCAAAGGTTAGAGTGAGCGTGTCTGTCCCTTACAGAGCCACACGCGATTTAAACACAGTGTATCAATTTAGAGTTCAAATGTGGTTAATACCGATAACACACCCAGATTACAAGGTAGAAAATGCAATACAATAGTATAGCACTTTAAAAGAACAGTCCCCTTACAGACTAACAGCATCCCGGTACTCACTCAGAGCAGTCTATCCCCGGTCCAGGCACGTCGTGTTAAAGTCTGGGCAGTCAAATTGCAATCGCCGGCACCTGCCGACAGAATGCATTGCACTAATTAAACAGCTGTGTCTATTCACAGTTCTAATGGAGCGATCAACGAGGTCCATTACAATAACAATAATAATAATATAATATAATACCGCCGAAACGGACGAGCGCCAAATGCAGGGATCGAACCGGGTCCCAAGGTGCACCCGCTCCTCCTCCTTTTGACAGCCTTCAACAAGAAAGTTGTCATGGAAACCCACGCCTTCAAAAACACACAGAATATCTGCTGATAATCTGCAAGACGAGACTCCCTTTTCAAAGCGCGTAGAAACAAGCAATCAGCAGCGACAGTGCTTCCCGGCAGCTTTTGTCGAAATTCTCTTTTTATATTTATTTTCTGTGAACATTCGTTTATGGATAATCGTGTTTGCTTTTAAACCAATTCAATTGTTACAAAAAAGTCTATTCTATAGTCCATTCATTTTAATTCCGTACATGGTCTTGTTGTACTAGTGCTACAATATACACTGCCTTTTTTCTTTCTATATTTACCCGAAACCTCGCTTAATATAATTTTAGGAAATGACATGTCAGCACTGTACTTGCATCCAGAGCCTGTCTGCCGATGAAAATAAAAATACGGCTAAAAACAAAACAGTATTCAGTTCAACAGAGACAGTTAGTGACTTAAAACAAATAAGCGAAATGCTCCGTCTGTCTGTCGCTGCTGATTGCTTGTTTCTACGCGCTTTGAAAAGGGAGTCTCGTCTTCCAGATTATCAGCAGATATTCTGTGTGCTTTTGAAGGCGTGGGTTTCCATGACAACTTTCTTGTTGAAGGCTGTCCAGAAAAGCAAACTAATTTTTGTTTCCCCAGTAAGAAGCAAACGGTCCAGCACCTCTACCAGCTAGACTCTGACCGGATACTTACTTCCACCCCTGTCGCGCTGTCCTTACTTCGCGGTCTATGACTTTGTCGTGGTCGGTAAGAGGGCGAGGAGGACGGCGACCAGTATTCCCCTCGGTTCCCTGCGTTTAGTGACGTTCTGGTGACGTTCCTCTGCTTGCCCGTCACCCTGCTGCAGATCTTCTCCTCGGAGTGGATGGGAGGGGAGTGCGGTGTGGAGCCGAGGTAAGCACAAGCGGGTTTATGAGAAGTGGAGTGTGCCTATACGATGAAATGCTAACTTTGTGAGAAGGCGCTATCCTTGAGCGACATCCTCTTCTAATATCCATCATCCCTATGAACATGCTGAAGGCTGAGGTTGTTTAACCCTTGAAGAAGCAAGGGACACGTGGGCACAAATACACTGATGAGAACTTTCTTATTTTTGCAAGGAGGTGCACAAAACAGTGGAGGACACTACAGAATACATCACAGTTTGTGGGATGGTTCAATGCTATGGAACTGATGCTGTCAGGAAACAAAAGGAATGTGAACTTATTTTCAAACTAGGCACTTTGGAGCCATTTGGAATGAACATTCTATTCTGAGGTCATCATCATCATCATCATCATCATCATCATCATCAACATTCTGGAATTTTGTTTAAAAGACTACTTGTTTGTTTTTTTATCAACTTCTTAAAGCACTGTTTTTTTATATTCAGCCCATGAAGGACTTGTAGTCCAAAACGTCCTGATGATTGATTTGTAATCAATTATTCTACCTTTTTAAGTACCTGAAATAACTTTTTTTTTTCTTTTTTCTTATTGATCATTTTGATACACAACAGTTTTTTTTTTCTCAAACTTTATATATATATATATATATATATATATATATATATATATATAAATTAATAAGACCTCAGGGCTTGTTTAATTTGCAAGTGATAGTTGGTGCTTCATTAGGGAGCATATTGCAGAGATTAATTTAGTCCTCCCCTGTCAGTGCAGTCTCACACACTATTTGCCATTGCATATTTCCAGGGCAGCAATATAATGCAATGATTTATTTAAACCCCTTTCTCCTCCCTCTCTCTCCAGGTCAGCTAGGCTGTGTCCTGTATGTAATGTTTATTTCCCCTCCCTCTCTCTCTCCAGGTCAGCTAGGCTGTGTCCTGTATGTAATGTTTATTTCTCCTCCCTCTCTCTCCAGGTCAGATAGGCTGTGTCCTGTATGTAATGTTTATTTCCCCTCCCTCTCTCTCTCCGGGTCAGCTAGGCTGTGTCCTGTATGTAATGTTTATTTCCCCTCCCTCTCTCTCTCCGGGTCAGCTAGGCTGTGTCCTGTATGTAATGTTTATTTCCCCTCCCTCTCTCTCCAGGTCAGCTAGGCTGTGTCCTGTATGTCATGTTTATTTCTCCCCCCCCCACCCCCCCATCTCCTCCCAATGCAATATTTCATTACCCCCCTCCTCTGAATGCATCCTGTATGCAATATTTAATCAAACCCATCTTCCTCTCTCTCTCTTCTCCCAGGTCAGCTGGCCTGCAATGCTGTGCCCTGTTTGCGGGTGACAGCGGTGGTTGCCAGCACGCTCACTCTGAGCTGCATCACTGCGGAGCGGTACCAGAGCATTGTGCCCCCGCTGCGGAGCAAGAGGCACTACACCAGCACCCGCACGCACAGGCTGTTGGGTAAGTGGTTCGGGTTTACACAACCGACCAATCAGCAACACAGCAGAGGGGCTGCACAGTTCTCACCTCGCAGGAGAGGCCAGTTGGTAACTTTTATTGGTCAGCCTGTCTCCCCGCCTCCTGTTTAAAGACACGGCACAGCGGACGAAGCCAGAACGCTAGCTTAACTGCAGAAGCTCCCTGCAACTTTCATGAGGCAAAAAACAACACAAGATTTTGAAGGCAACTTTTTGGTTCACATTTCCTATGATTTTGTTTGATACCTAAGTTTAAAATATGTGATTCAATAGGCCTGAGTGTTGTGTTTCTTTTGTGCATCAGTGAAGACATTGAAAAATACTTCTGGTCAAGAAGTTTTAATTTAATAAGTATTTTAGTATTTCTAAATGGTTACAAACAAGAGGAGGCCATTCGGACCATCTTGCTCGTTTGGTTGTTAGTAGCTTATTGATCCCAGAATCTCATCAAGCAGCTTCTTGTTTCCTTGTTTCTTGTTTCAGGTCGAATAAAAGTCCCCTGGGTCGACATTGTCAATACCTTTTAGAATTCTGAATGGTTGAATCAGATCACCGTGTAGTCTTCTTTGTTCAAAATTGAATAGATTCAATTCTTTTAGCCTGTCTGCATATGACATGCCTTTTAAACCCGGGATAATTCTGGTCGCTCTTCTTTGCACTCTTTCTAGAGCGGCAATATCTTTTGAATGAGGTAATCAGAACTGAACGCAATATTCTAGATGAGGTCTTACTAATGCATTGTAAAGTTTTAACATTACTTCCCTCTGTACAGATTCAGTAATTAAAATGTAATAATACAAGAGGAGCTTTATTTTTATTGTTACTATTTGTTCTTGTGATCCGATGACGGAGTGTGTTGTGAGCAAGCACAGGGGCACTCCCAACACTGAGAGAGCACAGGGGCACTCCCAACACTGAGAGCACAGGGGCACTCCCAACACTGAGAGAGCACAGGGGCACTCCCAACACTGAGAGAGCACAGGGGCACTCCCAACACTGAGAGCACAGGGGCACTCCCAACACTGAGAGAGCACAGGGGCACTCCCAACACAGAGAGAGCACAGAGGCACCCCCAACACAGAGAGAGCACAGGGGCACTCCCAACACTGAGAGAGCACAGGGGCACTCCCAACACAGAGAGAGCACAGAGGCACTCCCAACACAGAGAGAGCACAGAGGCACACCCAACACTGAGAGAGCACAGAGGCACTCCCAACACAGAGAGAGCACAGAGGCACCCCCAACACAGAGAGAGCACAGAGGCACCCCCAACACAGAGAGAGCACAGAGGCACCCCCAACACAGAGAGAGCACAGGGGCACCCCCAACACTGAGAGAGCACAGAGGCACCCCCAACACAGAGAGCACAGGGGCACTCCCAACACTGAGAGAGCACAGAGGCACTCCCAACACAGAGAGAGCACAGAGGCACCCCCAACACTGAGAGAGCACAGAGGCACCCCCAACACAGAGAGAGCACAGAGGCACCCCCAACACAGAGAGAGCACAGGGGCACCCCCAACACTGAGAGAGCACAGAGGCACCCCCAACACAGAGAGCACGGGGGCACTCCCAACACTGAGAGAGCACAGAGGCACTCCCAACACAGAGAGAGCACAGAGGCACCCCCAACACTGAGAGAGCACAGAGGCACTCCCAACACAGAGAGAGCACAGAGGCACTCCCAACACAGAGAGAGCAAGGGGGCACCCCCAACACAGAGAGAGCAAGGGGGCACCCCAACACAGAGAGAGCAAGGGGGCACCCCCAACACAGAGACAGCAAGGGGGCACCCCAACACAGAGAGAGCAAGGGGGCACCCCAACACAGAGAGAGCAAGGGGGCACCCCCAACACAGAGAGAGCAAGGGGGCACCCCCAACACAGAGAGAGCACAGAGGCACCCCCAACACAGAGAGAGCACAGAGGCACCCCCAACACAGAGAGAGCAAAGGGGCACCCCCAACACAGAGAGAGCACAGAGGCACCCCCAACACAGAGAGAGCACAGGGGCACCCCCAACACTGAGAGAGCACAGAGGCACCCCCAACACAGAGAGAGCAAGGGGGCACCCCCAACACAGAGAGAGCACAGAGGCACCCCCAACACAGAGAGAGCAAGGGGGCACCCCCAACACAGAGAGAGCACAGGGGCACTCCCAACACAGAGAGAGCACAGAGGCACTCCCAACACAGAGAGAGCACAGAGGCACCCCCAACACAGAGAGAGCACAGGGGCACCCCCAACACTGAGAGAGCACAGAGGCACCCCCAACACAGAGAGAGCACAGGGGCACTCCCAACACAGAGAGAGCACAGGGTGCACTCCCAACACAGAGAGAACACAGGGGCACTCCCAACACAGAGAGAGCACAGAGGCACTCCCAACACAGAGAGAGCAAGGGGGCACCCCCAACACAGAGAGAGCACAGAGGCACTCCCAACACAGAGAGCACAGGGGCACCCCCAACACTGAGAGAGCACAGGGGCACTCCCAACACTGAGAGAGCACAGAGGCACTCCCAACACTGAGAGAGCACAGAGGCACCCCCAACACAGAGAGAGCACAGAGGCACTCCCAACACTGAGAGAGCACAGAGGCACCCCCAACACAGAGAGAGCACAGAGGCACTCCCAACACTGAGAGAGCACAGAGGCACTCCCAACACAGAGAGAGCACAGAGGCACCCCCAACACTGAGAGAGCACAGAGGCACCCCCAACACAGAGAGAGCACAGAGGCACCCCCAACACAGAGAGAGCACAGGGGCACCCCCAACACACAGAGAGCACAGAGGCACCCCCAACACAGAGAGAGCACAGAGGCACCCCCAACACTGAGAGAGCACAGAGGCACTCCCAACACAGAGAGAGCACAGAGGCACTCCCAACACAGAGAGAGCACAGAGGCACCCCCAACACAGAGAGAGCACAGGGGCACCCCCAACACAGAGAGAGCACAGGGGCACCCCCAACACAGAGAGAGCACAGAGGCACCCCCAACACTGAGAGAGCACAGAGGCACTCCCAACACAGAGAGAGCACAGAGGCACTCCCAACACAGAGAGAGCACAGAGGCACCCCCAACACAGAGAGAGCACAGAGGCACTCCCAACACAGAGAGAGCAAGGGGGCACCCCCAACACAGAGAGAGCACAGGGGCACTCCCAACACAGAGAGAGCACAGAGGCACTCCCAACACTGAGAGAGCACAGAGGCACTCCCAACACTGAGAGAGCACAGAGGCACCCCCAACACTGAGAGAGCACAGAGGCACTCCCAACACAGAGAGAGCACAGAGGCACCCTCAACACAGAGAGAGCAAGGGGGCACCCCCAACACAGAGAGAGCACAGGGGCACCCCCAACACAGAGAGAGCACAGAGGCACCCCCAACACAGAGAGAGCACAGGGGCACCCCCAACACACAGAGAGCACAGAGGCACCCCCAACACAGAGAGAGCACAGAGGCACTCCCAACACAGAGAGAGCACAGGGGCACCCCCAACACTGAGAGAGCACAGAGGCACTCCCAACACAGAGAGAGCACAGAGGCACCCTCAACACAGAGAGAGCAAGGGGGCACCCCCAACACAGAGAGAGCACAGGGGCACCCCCAACACAGAGAGAGCACAGAGGCACCCCCAACACAGAGAGAGCACAGGGGCACCCCCAACACACAGAGAGCACAGAGGCACCCCCAACACAGAGAGAGCACAGAGGCACTCCCAACACAGAGAGAGCAAAGGGGCACCCCCAACACTGAGAGAGCACAGAGGCACCCCCATCACAGAGAGAGCACAGGGGCACCCCCAACACTGAGAGAGCACAAAGGCACCCCCAACACAGAGAGAGCACAGGGGCACTCCCAACACAGAGAGAGCACAGGGTGCACTCCCAACACAGAGAGAGCACAGGGGCACTCCCAACACAGAGAGAGCACAGAGGCACTCCCAACACAGAGAGAGCAAGGGGGCACCCCCAACACAGAGAGAGCACAGAGGCACTCCCAACACAGAGAGCACAGGGGCACTCCCAACACTGAGAGAGCACAGAGGCACCCCCAACACAGAGAGAGCACAGAGGCACTCCCAACACTGAGAGAGCACAGAGGCACCCCCAACACAGAGAGAGCACAGAGGCACTCCCAACACTGAGAGAGCACAGAGGCACTCCCAACACAGAGAGAGCACAGAGGCACCCCCAACACTGAGAGAGCACAGAGGCACCCCCAACACAGAGAGAGCACAGAGGCACCCCCAACACAGAGAGAGCACGGGGGCACCCCCAACACACAGAGAGCACAGAGGCACCCCCAACACAGAGAGAGCACAGAGGCACTCCCAACACTGAGAGAGCACAGAGGCACTCCCAACACTGAGAGAGCACAGGGGCACTCCCAACACAGAGAGAGCACAGAGGCACTCCCAACACTGAGAGAGCACAGAGGCACCCCCAACACAGAGAGAGCACAGAGGCACTCCCAACACTGAGAGAGCACAGAGGCACTCCCAACACAGAGAGAGCACAGAGGCACCCCCAACACTGAGAGAGCACAGAGGCACCCCCAACACAGAGAGAGCACAGAGGCACCCCCAACACAGAGAGAGCACGGGGGCACCCCCAACACACAGAGAGCACAGAGGCACCCCCAACACAGAGAGAGCACAGAGGCACTCCCAACACTGAGAGAGCACAGAGGCACTCCCAACACTGAGAGAGCACAGGGGCACTCCCAACACAGAGAGAGCACAGAGGCACCCCCAACACTGAGAGAGCACAGGGGCACCCCCAACACAGAGAGAGCACGGGGGCACCCCAACACAGAGAGAGCAAGGGGGCACCCCCAACACAGAGAGAGCACGGGGGCACCCCCAACACAGAGAGAGCACAGGGGCACCCCAACACAGAGAGAGCACAGGGGCACTCCCAACACAGAGAGAGCACAGAGGCACCCCCAACACAGAGAGAGCACGGGGGCACCCCAACACAGAGAGAGCACAGAGGCACCCCCAACACAGAGAGAGCACAGAGGCACTCCCAACACAGAGAGAGCACAGAGGCACTCCCAACACTGAGAGAGCACAGGGGCACTCCCAACACTGAGAGAGCCCAGGGGCACTCTCAACACAGAGAGAGCACAGAGGCACTCCCAACACAGAGAGAGCACAGAGGCACCCCCAACACAGAGAGAGCACGGGGGCACCCCAACACAGAGAGAGCACAGGGGCACTCCCAACACAGAGAGAGCACAGAGGCACCCCCAACACAGAGAGAGCACGGGGGCACCCCAACACAGAGAGAGCACAGGGGCACCCCCAACACAGAGAGAGCACAGAGGCACTCCCAACACAGAGAGAGCACAGAGGCACTCCCAACACAGAGAGAGCACAGAGGCACCCCCAACACAGAGAGAGCAAGGGGGCACCCCCAACACAGAGAGAACACAGAGGCACTCCCAACACAGAGAGAGCACAGAGGCACCCCCAACACAGAGAGAGCACAGAGGCACCCCCAACACTGAGAGAGCACAGGGGCACTCCCAACACTGAGAGAGCACAGGGGCACTCCCAACACTGAGAGAGCACAGGGGCACTCCCAACACAGAGAGAGCACAGAGGCACCCCCAACACAGAGAGAGCACAGGGGCACTCCCAACACTGAGAGAGCACAGGGGCACTCCCAACACAGAGAGAGCACAGAGGCACTCCCAACACAGAGAGAGCACAGAGGCACACCCAACACTGAGAGAGCACAGAGGCACTCCCAACACAGAGAGAGCACAGGGGCACTCCCAACACTGAGAGAGCAAGGGGGCACCCCCAACACAGAGAGAGCACAGAGGCACCCCCAACACTGAGAGAGCAAGGGGGCACCCCCAACACAGAGAGAGCACAGAGGCACCCGCAGCACAGAGAGAGCACAGAGGCACCCCCAACACAGAGAGAGCACGGGGGCACCCCCAACACTGAGTGAGCACAGAGGCACCCCAACACAGAGAGCAGAGGCACCCCCAAATTGAATCAAGCTGTCATCCCCCAGAGTGAGGGAAGAGAGGATTTAAAATGTGTTTAATATGTTAAAGTTTAAACGCTTAGGGAAATTAAACTAGCACCTCCTAGTGCTGAATAGACTTTCACGAACAAGGCATTCCAGCGCGTAATTCTGTCCCCTACTGCATCTCACCGTGAATCAAAAACAACCCTGCAAAACTGAAAACAACAAAAGCGCAAAACACAGACATTCAGAAGTGTAAACTCTAAAACTGAACTTTCTGTCCTCACTGCAATCTCGTCATGAACTTCAGCACCCCTTCCCCCTACACTGGAAGAGCCAGAGGCAGTCTCCCCAGTGGATGCACATATAAAAACAAGCAAGCCTTTATCGACTGGTTTGTGTCTCTGCTCTCCTGCAGAGCAGGCTTCCCCGAGCGTGAAGCGCTCTGCTTCTTCCATGTAGCTCACAGGAGTGTACAGACCCTGCCCAGGGTGTGAATAAATACCAGAGGGCTGCAGAGCCGCAGAAGGAGCAGGAGACATTTATTAAGGGCAGCAGTGTGGAGTAGTGGTTAGGGCTCTGGACTCTTGACTGGAGGGTCGTGGGTTCAATCCCAGGTGGGGGACACTACTGCTGTACCCTTGAGCAAGGTACTTTACCTAGATTGCTCCAGTAAAAACCCAACAGTATAAATGGGTAATTGTATGTAAAAATAATGTGATATCTTGTAAAAATTGTAAATCGCCCTGGATTGTGCTGAAGAATGTGAAATTAAGTTCTATAATTAAAAAAGTAACTCATTTATTAAGTGTACATAAGAACAGGACAAATGCATTTTTTTTTACATTTATTTTGGTACATGGGACTTCAAAGTCCCGTCAGCATTTTAAGAATTCTAAACCCCACACATTGAATAATAACGTGTGTGATAACATTGGAGGAATCTTTGGCCTCAAAATGACGAAACATGTTTGCACTCACTTGTATACAATACATCTGATATAATATTTTTCATACTTGCCTTTTATCACTACAATACAGAAACGTTGTGAACATACAGCGCTAAGGCAGGACCTCCACGACTGAAAGGGTTAAAAGATCAAGGGACAGGAGCCACATTGGGAATTAATGGCTATTGGTTTGATGTGACGTATGACTTCTTACTGTTGAACTAGAAAAATAATCAAGTTTAAAAATGTTTTTTTTTTCTATTAAAATAACAAGATTGAATTTTTTTTATTTTTCTTTGCGTTGTGATGTCCAGACCCCTTAAGCTTCACTCCCAGGGGCCGCTGGTGGTCGAATCAATCTATTTAAGCAGCAGCAGATCTCAATAACACCATTTCTGAACCAACATTATACAAGTGCACATCTGTGTGAAAAAAAAAAAATGCTAGGGTCCTATTGAAATATGTGAAGTAGAGGGATATAGATTCTCCAACCTTGTATCAACAGACCCTTTCTTTCCTTGATGTGATCAAAGGTGTGATGTATTATTATTCTGTTAAACATGTAAGAATGTGCTGGAAACAAAAGTATTTTTTGTTCGAATGTTTGCATGCAGTCTCACTGTTATTCTGTACAGCTAATATGTATAACCAGCCTTTCAGTAGAAACAAAGTATATTGTTACATGTAACTTTGAACCAAGATATGCACAGAACTCAGATTCCAGCTGGCTCACAATAGGTGAGGTTTGACCGTGTCCCTTCTCATAGAAATTAAAAACAACACACACCATCTCCGCTTGTCTGGAAGTAATTTATATAAATGTGAAAAAATAGTTTATATTAATAACAACACATTGAGCACCTGCACCTTCCAAACTAAAAACGTTGACGGACAGGAGATGAAAAAATAAAAAAGAAAGAAAGAAAATCTATAATTTTACAGTGCAGACGTCCAAATCAAACCCTGTGTTGAAGTGGGTCGAGGTACAGGTGTAAACTATGAGGGGGGAAGAACAAATTGCTCCAACAAACAAAAACAATTAGAAACTCCCTAGTCCTGGGTTTCAGAACAGCCCTCCATGAAGTCTGTTATTGAAATGACCAGCACATAACTGAATGAGTGAAACCAAAGACTGTTGGTGTTTCTAATCCTGACCATAACACTACAAAGGAACGCATCAGAGAAGACTAAAGGAATAGCAGACCTCCGAGTTCAAATGAAAATCATTCAAGTAAAAACAAAATGTGCTCATATGAGATCTACACTAGCACTAAATCGAAATGCAGTACTACATTCAAATGTGCTCATATGAGATCTACACTAGCACTAAATCAAAATGCAGTACAACATTCAAATGTGCTCATATGAGATCTACACTAGCACTAAATCGAAATGCAGTACTACATTCAAATGTGCTCATATGAGATCTACACTAGCACTAAATCGAAATGCAGTACTACATTCAAATGTGCTCATATGAGATCTACACTAGCACTGAATCGAAATGCAGTACTACATTCAAATGTGCTCATATGAGATCTACACTAGCACTGAATCGAAATGCAGTACTACATTCAAATGTGCTCATATGAGATCTACACTAGCACTAAATCGAAATGCAGTACTACATTCAAATGTGCTCATATGAGATCTACACTAGCACTAAATCGAAATGCAGTACTACATTCAAATGTGCTCATATGAGATCTACACTAGCACTGAATCGAAATGCAGTACTACATTCAAATGTGCTCATATGAGATCTACACTAGCACTGAATCGAAATGCAGTACTACATTCAAATGTGCTCATATGAGATCTACACTAGCACTGAATCGAAATGCAGTACTACATTCAAATGTGCTCATATGAGATCTACACTAGCACTGAATCGAAATGCAGTACTACATTCAAATGTGCTCATATGAGATCTACACTAGCACTAAATCGAAATGCAGTACTACATTCAAATGTGCTCATATGAGATCTACACTAGCACTAAATCGAAATGCAGTACTACATTCAAATGTGCTCATATGAGATCTACACTAGCACTGAATCGAAATGCAGTACTACATTCAAATGTGCTCATATGAGATCTACACTAGCACTGAATCGAAATGCAGTACTACATTCAAATGTGCTCATATGAGATCTACACTAGCACTGAATCGAAATGCAGTACTACATTCAAATGTGCTCATATGAGATCTACACTAGCACTGAATCGAAATGCAGTACTACATTCAAATGTGCTCATATGAGATCTACACTAGCACTAAATCGAAATGCAGTACTACATTCAAATGTGCTCATATGAGATCTACACTAGCACTGAATCGAAATGCAGTACTACATTCAAATGCGCTCATATGAGATCTACACTAGCACTGAATCGAAATGCAGTACTACATTCAAATGCGCTCATATGAGATCTACACTAGCACTGAATCGAAATGCAGTACTACATTCAAATGTGCTCATATGAGATCTACACTAGCACTAAATCGAAATGCAGTACTACATTCAAATGCGCTCATATGAGATCTACACTAGCACTAAATCGAAATGCAGTACTACATTCAAATGTGCTCATATGAGATCTACACTAGCACTAAATCGAAATGCAGTACTACATTCAAATGTGCTCATATGAGATCTACACTAGCACTGAATCGAAATGCAGTACTACATTCAAATGTGCTCATATGAGATCTACACTAGCACTGAATCGAAATGCAGTACTACATTCAAATGTGCTCATATGAGATCTACACTAGCACTGAATCGAAATGCAGTACTACATTCAAAGTTTTGAGAAGTCTTGTTTACAGCAGGTTTCACAAACCCCGAGTTACGCCAATGTTACTGTGGATTTATAGAACCTGCTGATACAGACAATGCTAAATTCTTCATCAAGACTGTTGCCCTAATTTATTACTACATTCTTTAGTAAACAGAAGGCAGGATCCCAACACCTCCTGCTTTGGTCCGAGCTGAGTTTGTTCCCAGATTGTAAAAACAGCAGCGCAAGGAAGAGGTGTTGAGCCGAGGGGAGGAGAGCCTGGTACAGGCATCACAGAGCCGCTTCAGAACCGGAGAGCCATCGCCAGTCTCACAGAGAGCATGCAGAACCGGAGCGGATTCAAGTCTCAAGTCCTGGTGGCTCAATTCAATGCCCACTCTCCTCCATGTCTGATTTATTTATTAATTTCTTTGTTAACTTGCGTTGACCAGCCTGGAATTGAAATACCGGGTCTTGAGATGGAAAATGCTTGGTTGCAGCAATTCAGCGCCCCCTCCCCAACTCACAAGAGAAGGACCTCAGCATTTTGGTCTTAGGTCTCAGAGATTGCTGCTCCGAGTGCTTCGTACTGGGTTAGTTGATATTTAACTTTAAGAAGTCATCATATAAACAGCAAGAATGAGCAATACAACCCCTACCGCTAGGTGTAAATCATATCATTTTTTATATATATATATATATATATATATATATATATATATATATATATATATATATATATATAGATATAAACAAAACACAAATTAACATATTTACATTATTAATTAAATTGTGGTTTGTCTGGGTTGGCAAATGAACAGAAATCCGTTTCTCCAGGTAGGAAGCATGTAGACAAACAGGAGCTGCTCTGCGTATCCCTGATGTTTTGTCAGTCAGTCAGTGCTGCTGCTGCTGGGCTCTGTGGTCTGACAAGACAGACGAACAGCAGGAGGGCAGTGTCAGGACGCGGTGCTGCTGCTGCTCTCCGGCTCTGCGCTCTCCTGCCTCCTGCTGGCCGGGGAGATGTACAGGAAGTTGCAGCCGATGTAGAGTGGGAATGCAAGAAGCCGACTGTCCAGATTCATCACAACATACTCCTGCAAAACAGAGAGTGCAACATCAAACATGATCCAGCCACGCTGCTTCACCTCCCAACCCCTCATCAGCTCTAACCAAGAGAGCCACACTGCTTCCATCCCCCAACCCCTCATCATCTCTAACAACTACAGCCAGACTGCTTCCACCTCCCAACCCCTCATCTCTAACCACTACAGCCAGACTGCTTCCACCTCTCAAAACCTCATCTCTAACAACTACAGCCAGACTGCTTCCACCTCCCAACCCCTCATCATCTCTAACAACTACAGCCAGACTGCTTCCACCTCCCAACCCCTCATCATCTCTAACCACTACAGCCAGACTGCTTCCACCTCCCAACCCCTCAGCTCTAACCACTACAGCCAGACTGCTTCCACCTCCCAACCCCTCATCATCTCTAACCACTACAGCCAGACTGCTTCCACCTCCCAACCCCTCATCATCTCTAACCACTACAGCCAGACTGCTTCCACCTCCCAACCCCTCAGCTCTAACCACTACAGCCAGACTGCTTCCACCTCCCAACCCCTCATCATCTCTAACCACTACAGCCAGACTGCTTCCACCTCCCAACCCCTCATCATCTCTAACCACTACAGCCAGACTGCTTCCACCTCCCAACCCCTCAGCTCTAACCACTACAGCCAGACTGCTTCCACCTCTCAACCCCTCATCATCTCTAACCACTACAGCCAGACTGCTTCCACCTCCCAACCCCTCATCATCTCTAACCACTACAGCCAGACTGCTTCCACCTCCCAACCCTCATCTCTAACCACTACAGCCAGACTGCTTCCACACCTCAACCCCTCATCTCTAACCACTACAGCCAGACTGCTTCCACACCTCAACCCCTCATCTCTAACCACTACAGCCACACTGCTGCCTTCCCTCCCAGTCCCTCCTCAGTGTTCTCAGATGGGTGTGTATACTGGGATCGTTCTCTTACCTGGTCTTTCTCCAGAGCCAGCACCTGATAGCCAGTGGAGCGGCTGCAGATAACCTTCCCGCTGCCATCGAAGGAGGCGAGACGCAGCCTGGTGGAGGAGGAGAGACAGGGGTGAGATACACTATCACAGATACTGCACTCAGATTGAACACTTCATGCAACTTGCTTCTGAATATGTAGCAGTCTCTTACAGCCTAGCAACACACTGTGTTCGTACTGCATTTGGTAGTATTATACATAATTATTATTATTATTTTTTTTTTTTAAACATGCAGTTTATTTATTCTTGTTAACTTGTGTTAAGTACAATTGCTGTGGTTCACCTGTATGCAAGGTGTACCTCTCCTGTCTCGCCTGTATGCTAGGGTCTTAGGTGGCCCTGTGTGTGTGCCTTTATTTTATAGCAAGCCCTTACAATATTCAACACCTTAAAGTAAAAAGAAATATCCCAGGAGTAAAGAATAAGTTGTGTAGGTCTTACTTTACCCCAGTGAATTAACTACAAAACAAAGGATGCCAAATAGCAGTTCAAGTTCAATGTTGTTTTGTTTATTCCCGAAATAAATAGTACATAAAGCTGACAATGCATTTTATTAATTCATTCATTCATTCATTCATTCGCCATTGCCGTTTCTTCACAGTAAACAGCGGCCATCGACACGCTTTCATAAAGTAATAACATGAGGTTTACTTGTGTTTTTTTAGCTGAACAAGCAATCAAAAACTGAAATTTAACTTTAAACACTTCAAATAAAACAAACATGGAAATGGCGTTGTAAAAAAAATATATAATACACTCTTCATAAAAATCACTACACAACATTTTCAGGAAGTTGGGCACTGTTTAAGTGAGGCATTTCAGAATGACATGCTTGCCTTTTTTCTGTCTCATGACAGATTCTGACTTGCTCTAAAGCAGCACAATGCTTTTTTGACCTAGATGGCTTATTATAGAGATCACTATGCGTGTGCGCAGAATCTGGTTTGTTTACTTTTTGCTGTCTAAAACTTTTATATAGAGGCACGAGCGGCTGTGTTGATGTTGTGTGTGTTTTATTTTTTTTAATTTATTGATCTCACATCACACAGAGCTCGTTTTCATTTGCCATTTTTTAAAACTGCCACACAACTTCTGGTGAGGCTCTAAATAAGTGCAAGGTATTGTTGTCATTTGTAGCCAATACGAACAGCGGATTTTTATATCCGAATAAACCACGGCTCATGAGGGCACTTCAAGTGAAATGCTGGGTGACGCACACTTTGTGGCTCCAATGAACTGAAGAAAGAATAATAAACAGAAACGAAGAGAAAAAGTAAAAATAAACAAGTTTATTATTTGTATGTTAATTATTAGGTCTTCCCTCCCGTTCTCTCTCTCGTTTCTTTGCACCTGCATGTTATTATTATTATTATTATTATTATTATTATTATTTATTTCTTAGCAGACGCCCTTATCGATGGCGACTTACAATTGTTACAAGTTATCACATTACTTTTACATACAATTACACATTTATACAGTTGGGTTTTTACTGGAGCAATCTAGGTAAAGTACCTTGCTCAAGGGTACAGCAGCAGTGTCCCCCATCTAGGATTGAACCTACGACCCTCCGGTCAAGAGTCCAGAGCCCCTAACCACTACTCCACACTGCAAGGATATTTCATCACTTCTTGACCTTTGACACCGCTCGCTGGCGCATGCGTATTTCAATCACCGAGTGAAAGCCGGGTGTGCAGTTGAAAGTAAATTTCACAATTTTGAATGAAGTGCTTGTTCGTTTCGTGGAGAGGATGGCACTGAGCAAACCATCCAGGAGTAATGAAAGTATGAGGGTTTAAACCAGACTGGGAGAAAGAGTTTGCTTTTACTGAAAACCGTGGTAAACTCGCGTCTCATCTGCAACAAATCGCTTACACACTGTAGCCCGTACAAGGCGAGGAACCTCAAACGTCATTATGAAACAAATCGCAACACATTTTCATCTGAATGTCCTCCTGGATCAGGCTAAAGGCAGGTGCTGCTTTCGGCCTTCAGTAAAGAAGCTGCTTTACCGACTCATGTAGGTTTTGTGTGGCAAGCATGGAATATCGCTCGTGGCAAACGTCTTTATTCAGGTGAATTCATCTTTTTATAAAATTGGAGTGTTGGCACTAGACTAGAGAATGCATGTTTACATGTTATACTGCAGGTCTAAAATGATTACATTTACATGAGCAGGTACTGTAATCCCTTTCAAAATAAGGACAGTGCATTTGTCATCCACAAAGCTCTCAACCGTATGTAACACACAGCACTCAGATCTTCAAGGGAAGAGCTTGTCAGAAATAATGTTTTTGTGAAATCAGATCCTTTATTATATTTTGCTTCATAATAACTGAATATTTTCTTTAGAGTGTGTAATTCATACAGTATAAACAGATATAATGGAAAAGCTCCAGTTTGTTACATTTAAAGTTTAACACACTGTAGATCTACAGTACAATACAAATTACACAAACTGGGTAGGCTCTGCAATGTTCTATCCCTTGTTCTTGTGTATTTTGCTGCTAAAGAGATTTTTACAGTACGTGTCTCTCGACCATATGGAAATTTTGGTAAGCGGCTCATAGGGTGAGGAACTTTGGCCACCAGTGAAATATTCGGACATTTGTCCAAGCACTAATACTAATATATACATATACACATAAATATTTAAACATATATATAAATCAATCAAAAAACATTTCCATTTTAAAAAATAAAATTGCTTTTACCTGTCCAGTCTCACCTGTACACTAGTTTACCTGCCGTTCCCTGTCCCGTCTCACCTGTAGGCTAGTTTACCTGCCGTTCCCTGTCTCATCTCACTTCTAGCCCAGTTTACTCACTGTTACCTGTCTTGCCTCATCTGTACACTAGTTTACCTGCCGTTCCCTGTCCCGTCTCACCTGTAAGCTAGTTTACCTGCCGTTACCTGTCCCGTCTCACCTGTAAGCTAGTTTACCTGCCGTTACCTGTCCCATCTCACTTCTAGCCCAGTTTACTCACTGTTACCTGTCTTGCCTCATCTGTACACTAGTTTACCTGCCGTTCCCCGTCCAGTCTCACCTGTAGGCAATGTTCCTGCGAGGCTGCAGGCTCACAGACCCCCCGCACGGCTGGCTCAGAGTGTTCCTCTTGAAGACAATGAAGCGGTTGGTGTAGGTGACCAGCAGATCGAACCCAAAGTTAAACCCTGTCCATCTCCAGCAGTACTGCAGCACAAAGTTGATACAGAGAGAGGGAGAGAGAGACTGAATAATTCTCCACTGTGCAGAATACAGAGAAATCAGACAAAATGTAGAGACAAGCCATCAGAAAGCGGAGGAAGCAGAAATCTCTGCACAGGGATTGAAAAACTAAAGAGACACACACTGGGCAAGATTCCTATTTTTTGTAACTACAAGTTTTACTCTGAAAGAAAAAAAGTTGAAGTTAAATTAATAAAACTAAGGACTTAAAGCTCCTTACTCCAAGTCCCTAAATTACATGTCTTGAGGTTTGGTCACATCCTGGGGGGCATGTTTTCTTTTTTTGAAGGAAATCATGCTTCTGATGATTTGAGCAAAGGGCTTTGAGAATCTACCCCACGCATGTCCAGTGCACTTGCGTTTCAATGCGGTCTTCTCAGGAAAACAAACATACAAAGCTGTGTACTCACGTCTCCGTCCTTGGCCAGCTTCCTGCCGCAGCGCATACTGCTCACCTCAAACTCCTCCTTGTTGGCTTCCTGAGGGCTGCAGGAGAGCAAACAAACAAACAAAGTACATCAGCAACATCCACACATCCACACATAACCCAGCAACATCCATACATAACCCAGCAACATCCACACATCCACACATAACCCAGCAACATCCACACATCCACACATAACCCAGCAACATCCACACATCCACACATAACCCAGCAACATCCACACATCCACACATAACCCAGCAACATCCACACATAACCCAGCAACATCCACACATCCACACATAACCCAGCAACATCCACACATCCACACATAACCCAGCAACATCCATACATCCACACATAACCCAGCAACATCCATACATCCACACATAACCCAGCAACATCCATACATCCACACATAACCCAGCAACATCCACACATAACCCAGCAACATCCATACATCCACACATAACCCAGCAACATCCATACATCCACACATAACCCAGCAACATCCATACATCCACACATAACCCAGCAACATCCATACATCCATACATAACCCAGCAACATCCATACATCCACACATAACCCAGCCACGGTTCCAAACACACAAAATAAAAGCAGACCTACCAATAATGAAAAACAAAACAGGTCACTAAAAAATATATATATATATATATATATATATATATATATATATATATAATTAAATAATTAGCTTGAACATTTCGGACAAAGGATAATGTGACCTGGTATGCTGACGAATCTGTATCTCTGTGATTTCTTTGACAGGCGCCTCAGCTGTGCCCTGATGAGGTTCAAGGCTGGACCCACTCAGCCTCAGTAACTCACCCAAGGTCATTGTCATGCTCTGTCCTCAGCATGGCAAACCACTGCTGCTTGTAGACCGCTGACAACCAGTCTGAGAAAACAAACCAGATAACAAACAGTAACGTGCAGTCCACAAAGAAAGAAAGCCCTCACGTGAAGAGAAATGATATTCCATGAAAACAACACTGATTAAACCCATACCACAAAGGTCTGAAGAATTTCACATACACAAATACACAGATTTATAAGAAGCGTGTGGGTGTCCCAAAGCAGATTTATCTTTCTAATTTCAATGGCCAGCTTCCAGGAGTGTGATGTCACAGTACCAGCTTCACCAAGCTTTGAACTCAGACCTCTGCTCAGCAACGGCAGTGTGTACAACATATACATTAAACAGAAGTACATGCTCTGCTACACAGCACATGGATGGAAATACGTATCACTGTATAGCAGTTTGATCCATTTCTGGTTTTACTATGAGTTTAAAAAGAACACTACGTAGCACAATTTTTGTTCCTGGGTAGTAAGTGTTATTTCCTAATTGCTTATGCCTCAAAAGTATAGAAAATGGCTATTATTCCCCACAAACTTTGCTTTTGTGACCAGGACAGTGATATTTTGAAATTTACCTATTTCCAATGAGAAAACGGGCGAATTTGTGTCTTTTCGTTCACATAAAGTCAGAAAAAAACAACATATGAATCCAAATTAACATGTATTTATACTAAAGTAATACAAAAATGACTACAAAAGATTTAGAAGTGAGTAGTTTTTCGAGATTTACGATTATACTGTAAATCACTTTCACGAATCAGCCCCCAAATGTAGTCTCCCATCATGTTCTCGTTATACTGTCCTTGGTAGCGGTGTTCAAAGTCCACTATATCCTGGTGGAAGCGCTCGCCTTGCTCCTCCGAGTACGCTCCCATGCTCTCCTTGAATTTATCAAGATGAGCATCAAGGATATGGACTTTGAGGGACATCCTACAGCCCATTGTGCCGTAGTTCTTCACCAGAGTCTCAACCAGCTCCACACAGTTTTCGGCCTTGTGATTGCCCAGGAAGCCCCGAACCACTGCGACAAAGCTGTTCCAAGCCGCTCTCTCCTTACTAGTGAGCTTCTTGGGGAATTCATTGCACTCCAGGATCTTCTTTATCTGTGGTCCGACGAAGACACCGGCTTTGACCTTACCTAGAGCTTTGACAAATTGTTTCATAAGGCCCAATTTGATGTGCAGTGGTGGCATCAGCACCTTCCGGGGGTCCCAGCCGTACTCATCATACTTCAAGGCGTCCAGCAAGGTCTTGATGCTGTTGTAATCGTCTTTGAGGTGCACCGAGTGAGCCAGGGGAAGAGACAGGTACTTGTTACCATTATGGAGCAGCACGGCTTTGAGGCTCCTGGATGAGCTGTCAATGAAGGACAGTATAACAAGAACATGATGGGATACTACATTTGGGGGCTGATTCGTGAAAGTGATTTACAGTATAATCGTAAATCTCGAAAAACTACTCACTTCTAAATCTTTTGTAGTCATTTTTGTATTACTTTAGTATAAATACATGTTAATTTGGATTCATATGTTGTTTTTTTCTGACTTTATGTGAACGAAAAGACACAAATTCGCCCGTTTTCTCATTGGAAATAGGTAAATTTCAAAATATCACTGTCCTGGTCACAAAAGCAAAGTTTGTGGGGAATAATAGCCATTTTCTATACTTTTGAGGCATAAGCAATTAGGAAATAACACTTACTACCCAGGAACCAAAAAAAAAAAAAAAAAATTTGTTACACGGTGGAATCACCCGAGCTTGTTACCTGTACATTGGGCTAATCAAGCTTGTAGTAAAACCTGGAATGGGTGACACTGCTGTGCAATAGGAGTCTTATTTTCACCCCTGACACACAATGGTACTTTAAAGGCAACTACAAAAATAATCAATTTGTGAGTAAATGCCAAAGCAACTCTGGGCTTACCCACCGAGAACCATTGTGCCCCTTCTCTGTGTTAAAGTGTAAAAGAGATTGCATGTAAAACAGGCTGGGAGCTGACCGGTGTGAAGGATGGCGTCTCGCTCCACTATCTTGGCGGAGGCCAGGTCGTTGATGACGTACTGCAGCCGGACGTGTCTGAACACGGGGGCGAAGACAGCTCCCTGCTCCGACTCCAGGAACGCATCTCCCGAGGCCAGCTCTGAAACAGCAGGGGAAGGGTTAACAACAAGCAAATTCACACCGATACACACGCTACCCACACCCACAACTGAGAGAGGGGGACAGAGGGAGGAGGAGAGACAGACTCGCTTACATTCTGTGAAAAACATTCTCTGGGCAAGATGTTCAAAGCTTTTCACTCATTAGTCACACAATAGTTTGTCTTTCTCCACCCAAGCTGGAAATGTACCAGTTTTACTGTTGATGATGGTCATGTGTAACCAGTGAGAGAACAGTATAATGCAGCCTACGACTAATGCACCTGCTCTTTACAGAAAAAATACCCATCTACAAAAAAAAAAAAATACAAAAATAACACTTAAACGGTTTCGTAAATTCTACCACATCCCCTGTAAAAGAGGGTTAAACCTGAGACAAGCAGACTCATGCACGCACACACCCACCCACGCAGACACACGCACGTACGCACGCACGCACACACGCACGCACGCATTCACACACAGTTCTCTGGCAGACGGGCAGAGGGTGGCCTGACTAACCTTTCCTTTTCTTGGCGATCCAGCCATCTGCATCAGCCAGGAGCTGCTTCTGGGGACCACTCCAGGAGGGCACAAGCTGCAGGAACATCCACTGAAACAAGAGAGAGACACACACTGACACGGGTGCCACGCTGCCACCACACCAACAAGCTCCAAGCCGAGCGTTTTTAAATTGCACAGGTATCGTCCAGGTGGAAAGAGAGATCTTTTTGCTCAAAAGAGCCAGCTGCCCCAATGTTTTGGTACGGTTCATACCTTCTCAGGGGAGCATGTCTTTGAAAACAAACAACGTAGGTATTTATAGGATCTTGGCATATGGCATATAGACATTTTTTGTTTTTCCATCCGAGACAGAAATTCTCTGGAATGCATAAAAACTGTTTGCAATATCTGATGTACTGATGAAATGATATTCCATGACTCACCTTTCCTGAGTGACTACAAACATGTTTTGACATTTGATGCCAAAGACTCCTCCACTGTAATCTCACAAGTTATTTTTCAACATGTGGGGTCTAGAAGTCCTTTGAAGTCCCATTTACCAAAATACATGTGGAAAAGATTTGTTTGTCCTGTTCTCATGTATACCCAAAGGAGTTTTTTAATTATAGAACTTAACTTTGCATTCTTCAGCTCCACAAAAGTAATTGAGGACTGAGTGTGTTAAAGCCCTGGTCGGCACACCTTTAAACAGGTGTGTAAAGTCAGTCAGTCATTACCTTTTTGAGCGCAGTGTAGACGTCCATCTCAACCTGCATCACAAACAGGTCTGGAGAGCCGATCAGCTGCTCCATCAGCCCTGCACTGGGGCCAGAAGAGACAGCAGGAGTCAAACACAGGGGCTGGACAGCAGCGTGTTCAATAACATTACAACAACTCAGATCTACAGGCATTTGTAATCTGGCTGCTGGCTTTGCACCGCAGGGAAGATAAGGTAGCTAGCTATTGTTTATTATATTTCTATTTTTTTTTTTTTTTTTTTACTATTAAAAGACAACATTCAGATACGATAACTTTTAGATCAACAACATCTAGTCACACAGTTAAAGTTACCCAGTCAGCATGGTGTTCGTTCTCATTGGTTGTGTTATAAGGGGGCGTGTGGTCCTGGGGCTGTGCACCGAGTGTGTTCGTTCTCATTGGTTGTGTTATAAGGGGGTGTGTGGACCGGGGGTGTGTTCGTTCTCATTGGTTGTGTTATAAGGGGGTGTGTGGACCGGGGGTGTATTCGTTCTCATTGGTTGTGTTATAAGGGGGTGTGTGGACCGGGGGTGTGTTCGTTCTCATTGGTTGTGTTATAAGGGGGTGTGTGGTCCCGGGGCTGTGCACCGAGTGTGTTCGTTCTCATTGGTTGTGTTATAAGGGGGCGTGTGGTCCCGGGGGTGTGTTCGTTCTCATTGGTTATGTTATAAAGGGGTGTGTGGTCCCGGGGCTCTGCACAGAGTGTGTTTGTTCTCATTGGTTGTGTTATAAGGGGGGGCGTGGTCCCGGGGCTGTGCACTGAGTGTGTTCGTTCTCATTGGTTGTGTTATAAGGGGGTGGTGTGGTCCCGAGGGTGTGTTCGTTCTCATTGGTTGTGTTATAAGGGGGTGTGTGGCCCCAGGGGTGTGTTCGTTCTCATTGGTTGTGTTATAAGGGGGTGTGTGGACCGGGGGTGTGTTCGTTCTCATTGGTTGTGTTATAAGGGGGTGTGTGGACCGGGGGTGTGTTCGTTCTCATTGGTTGTGTTATAAGGGGGTGTGTGGTCCCGGGGCTGTGCACCGAGTGTGTTCGTTCTCATTGGTTGTGTTATAAAGGGGTGTGTGGCCCCGGGGGTGTGTTCGTTCTCATTGGTTGTGTTATAAGGGGGTGTGTGATCCCGAGGGTGTGTTCGTTCTCATTGGTTGTGTTATAAGGGGGTGTGTGGTCCCGGGGCTGTGCACCGAGTGTGTTCGTTCTCATTGGTTGTGTTATAAGGGGGCGTGTGGTCCCGGGGGTGTGTTCGTTCTCATTGGTTGTGTTATAAAGGGGTGTGTGGTCCCGGGGCTCTGCACAGAGTGTGTTTGTTCTCATTGGTTGTGTTATAAGGGGGGGCGTGTTCGTTCTCATTGGTTGTGTTATAAGGGGGTGTGTGGTCCCGGGGCTGTGCACCGAGTGTGTTCGTTCTCATTGGTTGTGTTATAAGGGGGGGCGTGGTCCCGGGGCTGTGCACTGAGTGTGTTCGTTCTCAATGGTTGTGTTATAAGGGGGGGGGTGGTCCCGGGGCTGTGCACTGAGTGTGTTCGTTCTCATTGGTTGTGTTATAAAGGGGGGCGTGGCCCCGTGGCTGTGCACTGAGTGTGTTCGTTCTCATTGGTTGTTTTATCAGAGGTAAGAGTGGCTGCGGTTTTAATTACCTGAGCTCTTTCATTAGATCCACGCTCTGGTGAGTCATCAGGTTATTGAGAAGCCACTCCAGACACCTGTAACATACAAGCAACTACCTGCAGAAAATATTTTATTTACTTCAGTTATCTATCTATCTATCAGTTCACCTATCTATCTATCTATCTATCTATCTATCTATCTCAATATTACAGGACAGACTCTATCAAACAAAAAACAAGTTCAATTGGACAGAAAGTGTCTCAATCTATGGTTAAGTTTCCTCCAGTCTTTAATTTTGATTTATGTCATCTAATTTATTTTAAGGAGGAGAACAGCTGTTCATTTTACAAAACAATCACTGAAGCAAAAAAAAGCTTTGATAACATGGCTCTTTTCAAACACACACAAATACTCGCGCCTTCAAAAAGCAAACTGATGCCCACTGAAGGAATTTAGTGGCTGGTATCTCAAGATTTTCATCGACTTTTTTTTTTTTTTAATGACTGCAGAGATGTTAAGACTCCTACTGCATGGCAATTTCACCCATTCCAGGTTTTAATATGAGCTTGCTTGGCCAGTTTTTAGGTAACAAGCTCAGGTGTGTCTCACTAAACTCCTAGTAAAACCAGGAATGGATCAAACTGCTATGCAATGGGAGTCTTATTTCCATCCCTGGACTGAATGTTTCACAGCAATAGAAAACTGGACCGTGTACGTGTTGGGAAGCAGACTGACTTTTTCTTCACAGAGTCCAGTCCGTAGGTCCCCGCGGAGGTGTAATAGCCACAGACCGTCTTCACATTGATAGTCTCCTTCATGGTCTCTCCACACTGCTGGATCAAACCGTCCTGCAGACAGACAGGGACACAGGGCTTCATCATTACTCAAGTCATGGACATGTACATACAAGGATGGAAATAAGACTTGCACAGCATGTGATCCATTCCTGGTTTTACTAGGAGCTTAATAATACTTCTAGGGGCAGCAGTGTGGAGTAGTGGTTAGGGCTCTGGACTCTTGATTGGAGGGTCGTGGGTTCAATCCCAGGTGGGGGACACTGCTGCTGTACCCTTGAGCAAGGTACTTTACCTAGATTGCTCCAGCAAAAACCCAACTGTATAAATTGGTAATTGTATGTAAAATAATGTGATATCTTGTAAGTCACCCTGGATAAGGGTGTCTGCTAAGAAATAAACATTAATACACACACACCCCTGAGCTTGTTATCTACACACTGTGGCTAATCAAGCTGGTAGTAAAACCTGGAATGGGTGAAACTGCGATACAATAGGAGTCTTATTTCCATCCCTGATATACTGTCGAAACATTTGCCTGCTATGTCTTTATCTACTCAGATTGTACGATTATCACATAGAATCGCTCATACAAGCACATGGGCTTGTACATGGGTATTTGCTGCTATCTGATTCCTTGTAACACAAAGCTGAGGATCTGGTAACACTGACATATATCAGTGTTACCAGATCACAATATATTTTTGGTTTCATGGGATTTCCAGTAAAAAAAATAAAATAAAAAAAATATTCAACATTGAAAACATTGAAAAAGCCTCATTGAATTGCTGGTGCTCATCCTTTATTATGCTAGTCAGGAGCTATAGTTACAAGACTGTGCTGTTAGTGTTCCTACTTATAGGATGAATGGGCCCCATGACCATACTGCCTTATAACCTTATCAAGAGTGAGCACTGCATTCATCAGGGGGGGACAATCCCGGTCCTGGAGGGCCATTCCACTCCAGGTTTAACAGGTAGAATTAGATAAGGAACTACTTCAAGGTCTGGATGCAGGTTTAATTAAACCATTAAGAACAGGGTTGGAACAAAGACCAGGAGTGGAAAGTCTGGCTTAAGTTTTTTAGTATTCAGAATTATTATTATTATTTTTTTATTTAATTGGAGTTACCAATTATTTTTATATATACCCCCACCCCCACCTACTTTTGAATGTCCAGTTATGTTTCTTCTCCTCACCGCAGTGAGTCCCCACACAGCACAGGCGTTCTGAGGGCATGCAAGCATCCTCCAATCTCACAAGCCTAACGCACCGAGCAATCCAGAGCAGAGGAGGGCGGGCTACCGATCCCAAAGAACAGAGACCAGCCCTGCTTTTTATCCACTCTGAATGTGCTCACTGTCTGGCCATTACGGTTCGCTGTTGCGCGATCCCCCACCTCGGGAGGGTCAGAGCCAATGTGATGCCTCCCTCGGGGTCCCCAAAGTTCAGCCTCTTTGCACAGCCTGGATGCGAACTGGCGCCGTGCAAGCTGTGTGACTCAGTGGCAGCGCTTTAACTGGATTAGCCACTCGGGGACCCTAGTATTTACAAATTCAGCAGTATTGATTCAACACTATTTTAACAGGTACAAAAAAAAAAGAGACTAAAAAAGGGAGTTGCCCAACACTGACCAGCTGAAGCATGCAGGCGGCGGCCAGGATCGTGACCACTCGACTGGGCTTGATCAGAACATCGTCCCGGTACAGAGACCCAAATGCCACCTGCAAAGCTGGGACAGGAATAAACAGCACAATCAGGAAACAAAACAGAACGATGCAGCGATAGAAATAAGACTCCCACTGCGAAGAAAGAGTCAGTCTGCTTCCCAACACGTACACGTTCTAGTTTTCTATTGCTATGAAACATTCAGTCCAGGGATGGAAATAAGACTCCCATTGCATAGCAGTTTGCTCCATTCCTGGTTTTACTACAGATTTATTCGTACACACCGGAGCTTGTTGCCAATACACTGTGGGGCTGCTCCGAGTAACAGATTAATTGGACCGATTAATCAATTAAAGAGTTGATTACAGATTATTTTTTTTACAATTTATCCAATCCAATAGAAGATCTGCATTTTCTCTGCGGCAGTGCAATCAATAAGTGAGCGGAGGCGGGACATACAGTTGAAAGTATTCTCTGCCTCAGCTGGCAGTCTAGTAAGTTTAACCAATGGGAGAGTCAATGATCTGCCCTGGTTTTGCAGTTGTCCAATCATGAGTGAGCAGAGGTGGGACATAAATATGCTAGGCCCTAAGTTGTGTAACAATAGCTGAATTTTTGCACGATGTAGCTTATTATAGAGCATTATTGAGACTGTCGAAGTAATATTTCAAATTACTTTTCACTAATTAAAAAATGTAGCCAGGTGCATAGCTGTATGATGAACTCAGCTCAGTTGTCTTGTGTTTTCAGGTATGTGACTGACAGTGGCCCAAATGAAAGGTTGTTCTGTGAAAATGTGTTACATTTACTACTACTACTACTACTACTACTAATAATAATAATAATAATAATAATAATAATAATAATAATAATAATAATAATGCTGTTAAACAGACTAAACTGAAGTATTGCTATGCAGGACAGCCGCTATAAGATCATTACCTTTATTAAAAATGTGGATGAATTAATCAATCTAATGCCCATAGATTAACCAATCAAAAATTTGAATCAAGCCCTAATTAAAACCTGTAATGGGTAAAACTGCTAAGCGATAGTAATCTTATTCACATCCCTGCGATGGATCAGATTCACTAAGCAAGCTCTGTGTTTGAGTGAGAGACAGAGTGAGAGTGAGAGTCAGAGAGAGACAGACAGACAGAGTGAGAGTCAGAGTCAGAATGAGAGAGTCAGAGAGAGAGAGACAGAGTCAGAGAGAGAGTGAGAGTGACACAGAGTCAGAGAGAGAGTCAGTCAGTCAGAGTGAGAGAGAGAGTGAGTCGGAGTGAGAGTGAGAGACCAAGTGAGAGACCGAGTGAGAGACATAGTGAGGTCAGAGAGACAGAGTGAGTCAGAGTGAGAGACTCACCCTCGGTGTCGATGTTCTGGTCCGGTATCTCCAGCTCAATAACGTTCATACTGGACTCCTTCCAGGAACCACTGAACATGCTGGAGAAATACCCTGACTGAGGGGAGAGTGGGAGAGAGGGGGTCAAATAAACACCACTTGCACCTTTGCTACTTTTTCAGTTAAACATTTAAAACACTTATTTTCAGTTTAAACCTGTACAGAAATAAACTGATAACCCACAATTCTGTTTCTTACAAAAGCTTTCCTTGATTTTTTTAGTTTTTCTTCCACAATTTTTGTTCTTGAAGGAAATAGCTTTTGATTTAATATCCCTGCTCATGGTTTTTTTTTTATTTACTTTTTTTGAAATGTTAAAACAGTTTGTGTGAACTCTGTGGAGTTCGAGAAGTTGCCCTGGCAAAACTTAAAAAAAACACGTATATGCATTATAAAATAGATACATAGAGTGGCAACTTAACATGGCACAATTATGCACATAGTGAATGAAGGGGAGTGTAAGCAAAATTAGGTGTATCTGAAATTGTGGGTTATCATTTTTTTCCCAGGACTCCCCTTATCCCTTGACAGTGAAAACCTATTTCTAGAGGTTAGTCTCTGAAAACAGCACCACCTACAGGACACTTTCCATCATTACTGCTAAAAAAGCTTCAGATTTCTATTGTATTTATTTAGCCAGGATAGAACCCTTGAGATATAAAAACAAGTAAAACAATTCCAGTTACGCAATCCTAGATATGCAACAGGCTGGGCTTTAACAAGCTTCACACACACACACAAAAAACAAAAAACAGGCTGGAGAGGTGAAAGCTGGCTGCAGTGACTGCCCTGGTCTCAGGTGGATCAGGTTGGAGAGGTGAAAGCTGGCTGCAGTGACTGCCCTGGTCTCAGGTGGATCAGGTTGGAGAGGTGAAAGCTGGCTGCAGTGACTGCCCTGGTCTCAGGTGGATCAGGTTGGAGAGGTGAAAGCTGGCTGCAGTGACTGCCCTGGTCTCAGGTGGATCAGGTTGGAGAGGTGAAAGCTGGCTGCAGTGCCTGGTCTCAGGTGGATCAGGTTGGAGAGGTGAAAGCTGGCTGCTGTGCCTGGTCTCAGGTGGATCAGGTTGGAGAGGTGAAAGCTGGCTCCAGTGACTGTCCTCACCTGGCTCAGTTGGATACAGGCAGTACTCACCTGGCACAGGTAGACTTTGTGCAGGTTCCACTCTTGCCCCAGCGCACAGATCTGGATATCGCTGTTCTCTCCGTTCAGAAACAGCGTCTGGTAAATGTACCTGGAAGTGCTTTTCAACTTCTTCCTGCAGGAGCAGAGGGAAGCCGCAGCATTTCAATACAGAGAACGGTACATTACAATAAGCACGCCTGCTTTGAAAAGCTGCTGTGGACAAAACTCTCAACATAGGCCTTACATTTCTGTTGGTGTGTCTACATCTGTCTGCACGTGTTTCGTGCTGTACAACAACGACATGTATACACACACTTCTTATACAGCTGAAGGGCTATTTATCTGAGACATCCTGAAATAAATTAATCATTTAAACCATTTGTGTACATAAAAAAAAAACATGTACATATATGCGCACACACACAGTAAAACAGTAATAATTACAATAGTAAAATTATATTTTTATTTCCTCAATCCAAAGACATACACTTGTATACCAATTTTTGTTATACTATCTGAATTATCAGCACTAGTGGGTATCTTTCTGTGTGTGTGTCTGTGGGGTAGCGCTGCAGACCTGCGCGGGGTGTTGAGCAGGCTGTCCCCGTCCTCCTCGCTCTCGCTGTCACACTGACACCCCGAGCTGCGCTTCCTCTTCCTGCACTCGCACCCGCGCCTCGACTGCTGGGGGCTGCCTGCCCCCCCCACGCCAACCAGCCTGCTGCCTAGGGACCCCATCCCCCTATACCTGCCAGGGAGGGAGACATGAACACAGGGGGGGAGGGGGAGGGGGAGGGGGAGGGGGTCAGTTAGCTTCAGCACTGTTCAGACTGGAACTTCAAGCCACTCCACCCACTTGAGAGAATTACACACATTGCAACCAATGCTAACACACACCTTTCATCCAATGTACTTGCTGTAAAACAACTAATATAATAAACCATGTTGTTTAGCTCAATAGTCTCAAACCGTAATGCAGGGAGAGTCCTTATTAAAATTACACACATTGCAACCGACATACGTGCTGTACACAACTAATACTGCACCCCGAGATGTCTCAAACTGCTCTGCGTGGGGAGTGGTAAACACATACCGTGTCAAGGGACAATTACTATAAGAAAACAGCAAGTGGAGAGCTCTGCTTTTCAGTGATGGAGACTAAATAACTCCCGCCCCGCAACTTATAGAGTCCACACGAAGGTTTGATTATGTTGGATGGTTTTGTACATTTCAATATTTGTTGAAATTATTTTTTAACCACCAAATTTATTGAGATGTCCATAAACAAAAACACATAAGTACCGACACATTATTTAAGCAATGTTAGACTTCGTGAAAATAACTACACGTGGTCATTGTTTATGACAGTGTTTAATATTATTTTTGCGCTGTTTTTTAATACTGTATAAACACACGCATTCGCATGACATACAACAGCATTAGCTCCGGTACCCGGGTACACTGTGTACTCACGTACAGCACAAACTACACAGATACATTAATAACTGCCACAGAATTAAGTTGATAGTGTAACAGTTTCTTCTTCCCTTACCTTTCGTATTTTGTAGTTTATTAATTTTCCTTAACTAAGTCAAAACTTAATAGCCCAGTTCCCAAGTAAAATGACCGTTTTTATCTATCTGAATACCTTCAACAGTCTTGCGTTTAAATCCCTGAGAATAACATGGTCGCCTGAAGGTATCCGTTTCTTCATATTACTTTTAATTTGTCACGGTTCCTTTATTTTAATTTTAATTTTTATTTTACTTCATTCGTTTCTTTGCTCGCTCGCCTCTTCCTTGCTCACTGTTCGACAAGTTTTTGTTGTGCGTCACCTGACTCGCAGCCAATCACACGGCTCGAAATCTTCGGAACGACAGACCAACGAACTATGCACCAATCATAAGCAGATTTACCAGAGCCCGTAACCTATCAGATAAAAATGTTTTAAAATTGTGCGTCACTCAGCCAATCATAAATTGACAGGATTGTTATTGTTCCTCTTGACCAATAGGAGGATGAATAAAATAATAGAAAGATGCACGTTTTCACTCTGCCAATCAGTAGGATAAAATAATAACAGCAATCAAAACCGACCAATCAGCCAACTAGAGAAACGCGACTTCCCGGTTATTTTTAATATATATATTATATATATTATATATAATATATATATATAACCTGTTCTCGTTTTGCTGGGTCGTGAATGGTTGTGTTTTTATTTTGTCGACAGTTTTACTTAGACACGTCTCAATTCAGAACTATACTGTTTTATGCACGAAATGTACAATTCCCAGCTCATTCTAAAACGATTCCAACATTGTCTTGTAAGTCAGTACCAGTTCTGTAACTAGACTGTATTGAATTAGCTGGCTCTCAGATCTCCAGTACAGCATTGAGTTCTCTATACTAGACTGTATTGAATTAGCTGGCTCTCAGATCTCCAGTACAGCACTGAGTTCTCTATACTAGACTGTATTGAATTAGCTGGCTCTCAGATCTCCAGTACAGCACTGAGTTCTCTACACTAGACTGTATTGAATTAGCTGGCTCTCAGATCTCCAGTACAGCACTGAGTTCTCTACACTAGATTGTATTGAATTAGCTGGCTCTCAGATCCCCAGTACAGCACTGAGTTCTCTGCTTTACTGTATTCAATTTGTTAAGGTGACTGCAATAAACGATTCAGCCAGCAGGCGACACACTTGGTCCATTAGTGTCAACCATTACAAAAATAGACCCAATTCGTTTCACTGGTGACTTTAGCAGCCACATTCAGACCGAAACCCCTGAAATGCATGGCAGGCTAGTGAACCAGCCCGCCCACCACGTCACTGAATATCTTTAAGAAAGAGAAAAGACGACCGCTTTGTCAAATGAACCTTTATTTCATTGTCGTGGACATTGGGAAGAATCAGGTACAGAAAGTGAAGTAAATCCAAACAGCTTTATCCACCCCTTGCTGGCCTCACATTAGAAAGACAAGCAGCAGAGGCGGGTTCAGCCTCTTTATATTGCATCGCAGTTTGGGTGACAGTATGACTCCAGATTCACTGGGACAGTTTGTGGCGGGTTCAGCCTCTTTATATTGCATCGCAGTTTGGGTGACAGTATGACTCCAGGGACAGTTTGTGGCAGTTCAGGTTTTCTGATGTATTCAGGTGCATTTTACCTGTTTCTCTTTTTTCTTTAGAGATGCATGACCATCACAACTAACAGACTGCATTGTGATTTAAGAACCAAAAAACAGAGCTGTCCCAAACTGTCCAGATGAACCTGCAGGCAAATGGTCAAACTATCTTAAAAAGGAGGTGTTATAAAGGATCTGTTTGTGTATAGTGTGTCTGTGTCCCTGTGTGTATATGTCAGTGTGTCTGTTTGTATATGTTTGTCACATTGTGTGTGTCTGCATTTGTGTCTGTGTGCCTGCTTGTATGGTATGCCTGTCTGATTGTGTGTGCCTGTGTGTTTCTGTGTAGGTTGGTGTGTGTGTTGTGTTTGTATGGTATGCCTGTCTGATTGTGTGTGCCTGTGTGTTTCTGTGTAGGTTGGTGTGTGTGTTGTGTTTGTATGGTATGCCTGTCTGATTGTGTGTGCCTGTGTGTTTCTGTGTAGGTTGGTGTGTGTTGTGTTTGTATGGTATGCCTGTCTGATTGTGTGTGCCTGTGTGTTTCTGTGTAGGTTGGTGTGTGTTGTGTTTGTATGGTATGCCTGTCTGATTGTGTGTGCCTGTGTGTTTCTGTGTAGGTTGGTGTGTGTTGTGCTTGTATGGTATGCCTGTCTGATTGTGTGTGCCTGTGTGTTTCTGTGTAGGTTGGTGTGTGTTGTGTTTGTATGGTATGCCTGTCTGATTGTGTGTGCCTGTGTGTTTCTGTGTAGGTTGGTGTGTGTGTTGTGTTTGTATGGTATGCCTGTCTGATTGTGTGTGCCTGTGTGTTTCTGTGTAGGTTGGTGTGTGTGTTGTGTTTGTATGGTATGCCTGTCTGATTGTGTGTGCCTGTGTGTTTCTGTGTAGGTTGGTGTGTGTTGTGTTTGTATGGTATGCCTGTCTGATTGTGTTTGCCTGTGTGTTTCTGTGTAGGTTGGTGTGTGTTGTGTTTGAGCCTCCATTCTACTTCTTGACCTTGCCCTGTGCTGCCACAGCCTCCATTGCCTTGCGCACTGTCTCCTCGTCTCCCAGGAACTGCATGGGTTTGATGGGCTTCAGGTTTGCGTCCAGCTCATACACGATGGGGATGCCAGTGGGCAGGTTGAGCTCCATGATCGCAGCATCAGACATGCCTGTGAGAGAGGGGGAGACAGTGTCACAAACAGGGCAGAGCGTTAGAACACAAGAGGGTCCACCCCAGCACTCACCAGCAACAAGAGCACTGCAGCACTGCACTGGAGCACTGCAGCACTGCACTGGAGCATTGCAGCAGTGCACTTGAGCACTGCACTGCAGCACTGCAGCACTGCACTGGTGCACTGCACTGGGTCTCACGGGTCATGGGGCAAGGGGTGCTGAAATACCAGCCGCTTGATTTGTAAATCACAGCTAAGGTAAAAAAAACAAGCTTGATGAAAAGCAGAGGAAATGAATATGAGAAAAGAAAGGTCCGCTATGAAGCCACCTTGCAACATAACAACATTTCAAGTCAGAACTAATCTGAACGATCAAACAGATACGGTGACAAAGGTCAAGAAAACATTTGAGACGTTTCAAGATCACTGAAGAAAGCGCAACTGGAGAAGTGTGTTTACTTCACTTGGATTCACGTTCTTTTAGATTGTCTACACAGGCAGAGCTGATTCCTCTCTTACACCTTAGAATTCTGCTTGCTTGTTTTGAAGTTGCTGATAAAAAACAGATCAATCTTTCCTTCTCTTTGGAATTGAAGTGTTTGTCCCAGGCTGCTGCTAGGAGTTCTTTGTAAATCTGGTCCCTTCCTCCCTGTGCCTGCACAGACTCTGCAGCTTTGCACCCTCGCTTTCAGAATGCACTGACCTTTCAGTGAAGGTCGCAGCCGCAACCCAATCTCCGCTGTGCTCTTTATTGAAGAGCTGGGTATTTATAGAGCCAGCCGTCAGCTGGGAATGTGAGGGGCTGTAAAGAACAAACCACTCCGTACTGTAACTAGCACTACTGTACAGTATAACACACGACAGGTTCATCTGTACAGCTGACCATGTCTCAAATGGTACAGGAGTGATTTATCGTGAGCAGTTTGGATGGGCAAGTGGTTAAAGAAAAGGGCTTGTAACCAGGAGGTCCCCAGTTCAAATCCCACCTCAGCCATTGACTCATTGTGTGACCCTGAGTAAGTCACTGCTAAATAAATTATTATTTATTTATTTCTTAGCAGTCACCCTTATCCAGGGCAACTTACAATTGTTACAAGATATCACTTTATTTTTTACATACAATTACCCATTTATACAGCTGGGTTTTTACTGGAGCAATCTAGGTAAAGTACCTTGCTCAAGGGTACAGCAGCAGTGTCCCCCACCTGGGATTGAACCCACGACCCTCCGGTCAAGAGTCCAGAGCCCTAACCACTACTCCACACATAATAATAAAATGAAAAGCACCCCTATACCATACGAGACAGGGTCTACTGTGCATACTAACTGGATATGGGGAAACAAAAAGAAAGTCATCATTAACTCTTTCTCCATGACCGTACACAGCATAAAAAAGATGCACAGAACTGTTGTGAAATGTGCCGGAGAGTGGCTTCATGATTTATAGTACAGCATGCGCTGCAGTATACTATTGGAAACGATCAGGTTTTTGGACAGTATATAGTATTATAAGTGGGGTTGTAGCAATGTGAATTAAGGCCCAGTGTTTCAATCTATGTCCATGTTGCCTGGTGACGTTGCCATGGTTACCTACCCTCCAGGTGCTTGACGATGCCTCGCAGGCTGTTGCCATGGGCAGCGATGAGCACTCTCTTGCCCGCTTTGATCTGCGGGGCGATTTCCTCATTCCAGAAGGGTAGCGCCCGAGCGATCGTGTCCTTCAGGCTTTCACAGGTGGGCAGCTCACCTGGCTTGAGCCCTGCATAGCGCCTCTCCTGGGGGGAGGACAAACATTACATCCAATCACACACACACGTACCTCGTTCATATGCAATCTACTGAGATTCAAGCTACCCGTTCAAGGAATCGATTCTCAAATTTGAAGCACCCAATTGTTGTACCCCTGATTTTCTCCCCAGTTTGGAGTGTCTCATTATGTTCCCTCACAGAAGCAATTCCCCACATAGCTCTTTACACCCAGGGACTTGAGAGCAGATGTCAGCTAGCTACCCGTCTCTGGAGGAGAAGGTCCAGCCCCTTCAGGTGCCTGCCTGAGCTTACCAGGCACCTGGCCAGCAGAGTGGGCTGTAGCGTGATGAGGAGTCACAGTCCCTGCAGGGTGCATCACAGCCAATGCGACGCTTCCCCTGAAATCCTGCTGTATCACCTCGAATGTTTCCATCCTCAAAGAGAACCAGCAGCGTTCAGCACACTCTGCAGAAATGGCTTGTAAATAAAACCCTCACAGACACACACCCTCGCACTGGCATTGTATCAACATGGGAGACTTTTACTTCCAACTCAACCCCCGAGCCCCATACCACCCTCAGTCTTAGCTTCCCCACCCACACACTCTCCCCGCCTCGGCCCCTTCCCAGAGCACCCTCAGTCTTAGCTTTCCCACCCACACACTCTCCCCGCCTCGGCCCCTTCCCAGAGCACCCTCAGTCTTAGCTTTCCCACCCACACACTCTCCCCGCCTCGGCCCCTTCCCAGAGCACCCTCAGTCTTAGCTCCCCCACCCACACACTCACCTCCCCCTCGCCCCTTCTCTCCCCTCTTCCTTCCTCATACCCTCCTGCTCACTCACCATGCTGATGTTCTGGTAATAGGGGTGCTCCTTGTCCATGGGGGGTGGCGGGATGTCGAAGGAGCGTCTCCAGATCTTGACCTGCTCCTCCCCATGCTTGGCCGCAGTCTCAGCCTTGTTGAGGCCGGTCAGGCCCCCGTAGTGGCGCTCGTTCAGCCTCCAGGTGCGGATCACCGGCAGCCACATCTGGTCGGTGCCCTCCAGGATGGCCCAGAGCGTGCGTATCGCCCTCTTCAGGACGGAGGTGTAACACACGTCGAACTGGTAGCCTGCGTCCTTCAAGGCCTTGGCGCCGCGCTTGGCTTCCTCCGTGCCCTTCTCGCTGAGGTCCGCGTCGAACCAGCCGCAGAAGCGATTCTCCTGGTTCCAGCTGCTCTCCCCGTGACGCACGATCACTAGACGGTGGGCGGCTGCCATGGCTGTCTTGGTGTTCAAGCTTCAGAAGTTTCCGGAAGGATGCGAGGTTGCAGTACTACTGTTTTATCTGACAAGCAAGGAAGCCTGGTTTTAATTAAACTTCTTATCTCCTTTGATTTACTTGCTGTAATGGAAAGGAAGTCTGCATCAATCTCCCCACAGTGCCTGCAACCCTCTACTGCCCTTGTGTCTCCTGAGCTGCCAGTGAGCTCACAGACAGCCCTGCCTTCCCTTATATACCGGCAATGTTAGAGCCGTCTGGGAATCCGGCCAATGAACTGCCAGCTGTAGTCTTTTAAAACTCTCTCGACCAATCGTGGACCGTCCTAGGCAGGGAAGGTCAGGGGTCTCCTGGAGGGTGAAAATAGCAACTTGACTTTTAAGCGCCGGGGAAATTGAGACCTGGGGGCAGATTACAGGAACATCCTAACTGCCCGTCCTATCTTATCTTAGAGATAGGACATCCTCAGTGTCAGTTTAGGGGGATTCGGATTACAGGACTAATTTTCCTATCTTAAGTTAAGATAGGAAACAGTGTATTACAGAACGCTGCTAACTCGTTTTTTTTCCTGACATTTAGGGCAAGGTGGTACTTATCCTGTCTTAGATTTGAAAAAGAAAATCCCTAGCTTGTAATGGTAATTCTTCATTTATTTTGAGTAAAACGAGACAAAGAATACATACAGAATATATATATATATATATATATATATATATATATATATATATATATATATATACAGTGCTGTGAAAAAGTATTTGCCTCCTGTCTGATTTTCTGCATTTTTGCATATTTTTGACACTGAATGTTATCAGATCTTCAACCAAAACCTAATATTAGATAAAAGGGACCCTGAGTGAACAAATAACACAAAAATGTGATACATATTTCATTTATTTATTAAAGCAACACCCAATGCCCCCGTGTGAAAAAGTAATCACCCCCTTAGACTCAATAACTGGTTACTCCACCTTTAGCAGCAATAACTGCAACCAAACGCTTCCTGTAGTTATTGATTAGTCTCTCACAGCGCTGTGGAGGAATTTTGGCCCACTCCTCCACGCAGAACTGCTTCAACTCAGTGACATTTGTGGGTTTTCGAGCATGAACTGCTCGTTTCAGGTCCTGCCACAACATCTCAATGGGGTTTAGGTCTGGACTTTGACTAGGCCAATTCAAAACTTTAAATTTCTTGTTCTTCAACCATTCTGATGTAGACTTGCTTGTGTGTTTCGGATCATTGTCTTGCTGCATGACCCAGCTGCGCTTCAGCTTCAGCTCACGGACAGATGGCCTGACATTCTCCTGTAGAATTCTCTGATACAGAGCAGAATTCATGGTTCCTTCAATGATGGCAAGGCGTCCAGGTCCTGATGCAGCAAAGCATCCCCAAACCATGACACAACCGCCACCATGCTTGACCGTTGGTATGAGGTTCTTACTGTGGAATGCAGTGTTTGGTTTTTGCCAGACATAACAGGGCCCATGTTGGCCAAAAAGTTCTACTTTTGACTCATCTGTCCATAGAACATTGTTCCAGAACTCTTGAGGTTCATCCAGGTGCTTTTTGGCAAACCTGAGAAGAGCATTCATGTTCTTCTTAGTGAGCAATGGTTTCCGCCTTGCTACTCTGCCATGAATCCCATTTTTGCCAGTGTCTTTCTGATGGTGGAGTCATGAACACTGACCTTAGCCGAGGTGAGAGAGGCCTGCAGATCCTTGGATGTTGTTCTAGGGTTCTTTGTGACTTCCTGGACGATTTTACGCCTTGCTGTTGGAGAGATTTTGGCAGGACGGCCACTCCTGGGAAGATTCACTACTGTCCCAAACTTTCTCCATTTGGACAATACGACTCTGACTGTGGTTCGGTGGAGCCCCAGAGCCTTAGAAATGGCTTTGTAACCCTTTCCAGACTGATAGCCATCAACAACTTTTTTCTGGAGGTCTTCAGGAATTTCTTTTGTTCGTGGCATGATGTGCCTCTAGAACCTGTGTGCGGACAACTTCACTCTGATGGTAAGGGCCAAAGTTAGTCAGATTTATATTGGGCAGGGCTGGCCCAAATCAGGCATGGTTGTTAACCAAAGTACTCAAACAGCTGACCCTAATTATCCCTTTAATTGGGTTGAGTTAACTAGGGGGGGGGGGGCAATAACTTTTTCACACCTGAAGATTGCATGTTTGATTACCTAGCACACCAAACAAACGAAAGAAGCACCAAACGTTGGTGTCATTTTTTCTCTCAGACTCCCTCTATATACTACTACAACCCACAAAAAAATCTGACCAAATACAATATGAAAAATGTGCAAAAATGCAGAAAATCATATATATATATATATATATATATATATATATATATATATATATATATATATATATATATATATATATCTGTAAATTAAGGTAGCTTAATTAAAACAATATTGCCTGTCAAAACACATGACCGGACACTTTGAAATACAACGTGGATTTACAAGCACATGCTAACTAGCTTTGATCTACAGTACGGTTGTTAATCGAGAAGCAAACGGTATCTGGTTAAAATGTATTCATTTATTTGTGTAGCTACGTATGTATTTGTTTATTTTATTTTTATTATATACCGTAAGCCTACCTTCAGTAAACGGGCAGATGTATCACGTATCCTTCCTTATTTCTCGACCCTTCAGAAAGGTTAGCCTAAGCAGCTATCGTAACACGACTCTACTGTGTTTGTGCCTCGGCAGCGTCCCTTTTTTCTGTATGAGCAGCTCAGTGAAAGAGCTCACTTAACGGCAGCTTAGTTCCGCTCCCTCTGAGCAGCTTAGAGCTGCAGAGCGGATTTCATCGGTGATCTGAGACGAAAAAATTCTCGCTCTAAGCCGCTCAGTTACTTAACGCACCCTGTAACTCCCTTGCGTCTTCATTAAAACACCCCCTAGTTTGACAATACAGGCTGTGAATGCCATCTACTGGATTTAATGAGAACTGCAGCTCCGTTAAAGGTGCTATTGGCAGGAGGTGCAAGAACAGTTAAAGGTGAAACGGCAGGACGCAGCTGACGACTTTCAAGGCCGACTTTGTATTGCATGCAGGAATTAAAAATGTGCATTATAAATATCATATGGGAGATACTGAAATTGAAGAAGGGAACTATGAAAAAGACCTAGGAGTTTATGTTGACTCAGAAATGTCTTCATCTAGACAATGTGGGGAAGCTATTAAAAAGCCAACAAGAAGCTCAGATATATTGTGAGAAGTGCTGAATTTAAATCAAGGGAAGTAATGTTAAAACTGTACAATGCATTAGTAAGACCTCACCTAGAATATTGTGTTCAGTTCTGGTCACCTTGTTACAAAAAGGATATTGCTGCTCTAGAAAGAGTGCAAAGAAGAGCAACCAGAATCATCCCGGGTTTAAAAGGCATGTTGTATGCAGACAGGCTAAAATAATTGAATCTATTCAGTCTTGAACAAAGAAGACTACGCTGCGATCTGATTCAAACATTAAAAATCCTAAAAGGTATAGACAATGTCGACCCAGGGGACTTCTTTGACCTGAAAAAAAAAACAAGGACCAGGGGGCACAAATGGAGATTAGATAAAGGGGCATTCAGAACAGAAAATAGGAGGCACTTTTTTACACAGAGAATTGTGAGGGTCTGGAACCAAATCCCCAGTAATGTTGTTGAAGTTGACACCCTGGGATCCTTCAAGAAGCTGCTTGATGAGATTCTAGGATCAATAAGCTACTAACAACCAAACGAGCAAGATGGGCCGAATGGCCTCCTCTCGTTTGTCAGCTTTCTTATGTTCTTAAGGCGCTGAATGATAGTCAGCTCACTAAACCTCTCCGTCAGATGCACGTCTTTAACTAACCAGCTCTGGGGTTTAAAATGCTGGGGCCCCGCCTCTCTCTCTCTCTCCCTCTCCCTCTCCTCAGTGGTGTTAGATTCTGTTTAATTGCCTTGACTTTTAAATATTTCTACTTTAACACATTGGGAATGTTTGTAAGCAACCAAAGCAGTCGTCATGAGAAGCCTTCCGTAGACTGCTGTTACTTATCACAGGCCGACATTAATGTGAAGGAGACTCCGTGCATTTAAATACTGAATACAATAACCGTACACTGCACACACCCCACTGTATAAGCTCTGGACATGTGTGACATGCATATAATAATAGATGGGCTTCAGTGAGTTACAGGAAAATAATTCCATCTACGGTTTCTGTGACGTCATAAACTACG